>NC_056739.1:186089786-186234786 GCF_019279795.1 Protopterus annectens | reverse complement strand
AAGGTTTATAATACTTGTTTATTGTATTGTTAAACATTATATTATTTGGAAAATAAAAAATCATTTAAAAAAACAAAGGTGTCAAGTGTGTGCACAAGCTACCGCTGTCAGATGCGCACACACTATGTGTTTATTGCCTAGGACCACCACATCTGCAAGAGGATTGTTCAATCTGCTATGATTTCAATCCTAAGGCTCTAGCAGAGAGAAAAAAAACAAACTTGTATTAAAGGGATTGTTACCATCATCATTTGAGGAAGCAATATTTAGGGCTCAGTCACCCAAATGTAAAACTAAGGAAGTAAAGCCTTCATTTCCAAAGCCTTCCAAATCATCCACCTCAGTTTTGGAGCTATCTAGAAAAAGGCCTAAGTTGGATCTGAAAAGATCCCAAAGTTCTTTCCCTTCAGATCCGAGAGAGAAAAAAGCAATGGATCCAACTGTGTTGGACACGACAAAATGTGATCAGATCCAACTGCCTTGAGTCCCGTAGTTCTTCCTAGGACAAGATATTTACTGCCTATTGATCCTGTGCCTTCCAGGGTGCCCTCACCCTTTTTGGAATGACACCAGTCCAGGTCCATCTGTCTTGCCCCAACTCTTTCATTCAGAAGTCTGACAAAGGAAGATGCGAAAAGAATAATGCAGAAATTCCTGTCAATGCAGATTCAGATGGGTGTCTTGCTGTCTCCTATCCCCTCAAGTCAGGAGGCCCAGCCATCACCCACAACCCCACTTCAACCTCCTCCTCTGATCCCTTTGGTTACTTCAGAGTCCCTGGATCTGAGTCCTCCGGGTCCATTTGGCTTGGTTCCAAAGATAACATTATCTTCAGATCCTAAGCTTACTCTGAGTGCTCTGGTTCAGATTTCTCTGTAACCAGATGGCTCTCAGAGCTGAAGCTTCTCTGTTGGATCTGACATGTTGGAGTCAACTCCAAAGTTGTTGGAGCTGTCTCTGCCTCTTGGAGCTTCAACACTTGATAGCTCAGCTCTGAGTTCCTCCTCCTCCAGGAGATTGTTTTCAGAGCGAGGAAGGACAATGGTTCAGAAGCTTGCCTTCTTGGCACCAGGGTCTTCTCTCTCTCTCTCTCTCTCTCTTTCTGGGATGATCAGCCTTGGAGCAGAGAACACCACCTTCAAAACCTCAGACAGGATGGATGGATTAACCCCTTCAGATCCTCAACCTTCTACCCTGATATCTCTGCACTTAGAACCTCATCATTCTCTATCACAGGGACAGCCAGTCTGAGATCTCCAGACTTCCCAGCAGGGTATCACGGTTTATTCCAATACCTCCCCAGAGCACCCCACTAAGGAGATCACTAGGAAGAGGTGCAAGAGTCAGTCATGGAGGATATGGACTTCAGTGAAGGTGAAAGGTCCCCACATTCGCCTCCAGAAGATGTCTTGTTTGGAGACATCCTTGAGATCCTAAAACAGAGAGGTGGTTGGACCCCCAGTAACCCTTCACCTGAGGAGTATTCCTGAAGGCTTTCAGTACTGGTCCGTCTACCTCCTGGGTTACTCTGCCCACCAATGAACTCATTCATTTGTTGTCTTGGTGGGACTTGGAAGGAACCTGACACAGTAGAACCTATACCCAGAAGACCAGACTTCTGGCACCACCTTTGGGGAAGGAGTTTTGGGATAAAGGGGGTGCCCATTCATGTCATGGCATTGTCCACCATAAAGGAACTTGCTAAACAGAGTTCCAATGTTCTTCCCCCTAACAGGGACTCTAGGGAGAGGAACAGGTTTGGGAAGCATGTCTATGCTTCAGCAACCTTTGCCCTAAGGTTGCTGAATTATTTGGCACATTTTACTAGGTTGCAGAGGGACTCGATCAAGGAACTTTCAAATTCCCTTTCAGTATCCATTTCTGCAGAGTTCCAGTCACCTTTGACTTCTCAGTTGGCTACCCTACAATGTATTTCATATTCATCCATGAGGCTTATTTTACATGTAGCTGAAGGCGCCTCAAGAGCAGCAGGTTCAGGCATATCTATTATTTGCCTATTTAATTTAATTTGATCATGTAATCATTTTGTGGTATTTAAATTTGTGTGGATAAATGCTCATTTACTCTGATGATGCCCTAGTGGTTGGACAGGCGAAAGCACTTAGTCTTTTATTTTTTATTTATTTCATTAAAGTGTATTCTGGTACTACTGCTGTTCAGTGGTGTTTTTTTTTTAATTTTTTTTTTTATTTTCTACATACTTGGATTGTAGATTTGCACCAACTTTTGCTTGGTGTGATATCTATTAGGAGGCATGCCTGGATGTGCTTATGTGATTTTGTGGAGCCCTTCAAGTTTTTGTTCGTCAATGCTCCTTTTGACTGCACTTCTTTGTTTGGCCCCAAAGTGAAGGACACATTATCCAGGTGTGAGAAGGATGGAAAGACCCTCTCTGCAGTGGGCATATGTTTTTTGACCCCTCAAAGATCCTTTTCTAGGAATCAACAAAGTGGTTGGAAGATGTAGTTCAGGAAGCCCCAGAGTCCTTTCCAGGGCACACACAAAGAAAGTTTCACTAGAGGCAGAGGGAGAACTCTAATGGTTGATGACACTTCTGCCCCCACACAGCAGAAGAGGCCGACAAAATCAGGGGTCCAGAGACTCTTTCTCTGATGGACCCTACCACTGTTCCTGAAAGGAGCCCCAATTGTCCACCTCTGAAGGAAGTCAAGCGTCAGTTCTCTCTCTACCACAGAGCCTGGCTAGACATAAAAGATACTTGGGTGCAGAAGATCATATCCAGAGGCTATATAATACCCTTTTCCCTCCCACCTCAAGAAAAATCCCTATGTTTCACCCAGTCAGAGGGAAGAAGCAGCAATTCAAATATGAAAGCTGCTAGAAAAAGAGTTATCCAAGAGGTCCCACTAGACTAGACAGCATCTGGAACTTATTCAAGGTTCTTCCTAGTGCCAAAGAAAACAGCAGACTAGAGACCAAGTTTGGATCTCAGCAACTTGAACAAGTTAGTTCAACATACCAAGTTTCAGATGGTCACCATTCAGTCCATTCTCCCCTTTCTGGGTATGGACGAATGCATGTGCTCGATAGACCTTCAGGATGCATGCTATCACATAAAGATGAATAAATGATCCAGAAGGTATCCACACTTCCAGCTGGGAGTCAGGTCACTACCATTTCAGAGCTCTGCCCTTTGGTCTCACCACAGCCCCTAGGATGTTCACTAAATGCATGGCAGTAGTAGCAGCTCACTTGAGACTGCAGGGATTCCAGGTCTTTCCATATATATATGACTGGCTTATTACCACCCTGACCAAGCATCTATTGATAAGGGCAAGCGATCTGGTTCTTCAGACTTGTTCTTATCTGGGAATAACCATAAACTATGACAGGTCTCAACTACAACCAACTCAAAATTTGGAATTCCTGTGAGCAGCTTTCAAAACAAAATCAATGATAGTTTGTACTCTTGAGGGACATAGTGAAGCTATCAGATCACAGGTCAGAAAAATAATCTAGTACCAAGATTTCAGGCCGCTTAGTCCTTCATGCTCTAGGATCAATGTCAGCAGCAGTAATCTTAGTACCTTTAGCCAGATTTTATATGAGGATCCTCCAATGGATGCTAGCAACACAACGGTCGATACTTTGCCAAACCACGTCAGCTCAGATACGAATTATTCAGACATGCAAGAGAGATCTCTATTGGTGGATTCAATCAAATCAGGTTCTACATGGCTGTCCATTCATTCTCCTCAGCCCAAGGCCATAGTGACCATGGATGCTTCCCAGTTGGGATGGGTGGGGCATTTTCTGGGGAAAACAGTTGAAGCACTTGGTCCCCCAAAGAGGCCAACTTGCATATCAATGTTGTAGAGATGAGAGCAGTGCTTTTAGCATTTCAGGCCTTCCAGGATGCTCTCCCTTCAGGGACAATTGTGATTCAAATGGACAATATGTCAGTAGTTTGGTACATCAACAAACAAGGAATAATCATATCATATCCCTTGTGTTCATAAGCACCAAGAGTGTGGCAATGGGTGATCTCATCTAACTGTTTTCTCATAGCAATGCATATTCTGGGGAAGTCCAGTGTGATAGCAGACAGACAAACTGAATTAGGTACATTCTTCTACCTCACAAATGATCCATCAACAAGAAAGTGACAAAAATGATTTTTTGTTGATGGGGCCAGCCTTGCTGTGATCTTTTTGCTTCTCCCCTAAACAACAAATGCAACAGCTACTTTGCCCTAATCCCCCATGGGGGAATCACTGAGAGATGCTGTACTTCATGAGTGGCCTCCTGCCGGTCTGCTTTATGCCTACCCACCAATTCCATTAATTCTGACTCCTCATTGCACCTTACTGGCCTTGGAATATTTGTTTTACCTCTCTTTGGCCTCACTTACTTCACCAACCTTGAATTCTGGATCCAACTCTGGACCTGCTGTCTCACCCGACTGACATGATTCATTCAGACATCTCAAGCCTCAGGCTGACAGCCTAGTTTCTCCAATTCCATTAATAGCCAGGCAACCAATACTGTCTTCCCCTGTCCAACAGATGCTTTCATCTTCCCATACACCTTCAACATGAAAACTCTATATAAGTAAATGGAAAAGATTTGTTTACTGGGCACAACAAAATCATGTTGAACCATTTTCAGCTCCGATACATAACATATTTAATTTTTTAGCTTTATTTTTTTAAAGAAGGGTCTAGTTCTTCAACTAATAAAGTTCAGTTAGCAGCAATATCAAATTTTCATATTGGATTTGAAGGTTCTTCAGTAGCCTCTAGCAAACTGTGCAGAGCTTTCTTGCAAGGTACTCTTCTTTTGAAAACCCCATTTAAGGACCCTACCCCCCATGAGATGTCAATTTGGTAGTGCGGCACTAATACATTCCCCTTTGAACCAGCAGCTAAATGTGTGCTTAAGCATCTTACCTGGAAAACTGTAGTAGCTATTACCTCTGCTAGACGAATTTCAGAGATTCAAACCTTGTCTTCAAAGCCTCCATACCTGATCTTTCACAAGGATAGAGTGACGCTATGAATGCCTCCTTCCTTCCCAAGGTGGTGTCAGAATCTAATACCAGTGAATCCATTAATTTGCCAGTATTCTTTGCTAATTTTACAAACAAGGGTGAATACATGTTGCATTTATTGGATGTTCAAAGACAATTATGTTTTTACCTGCAGTGAACAAAAGAAATCAGAAAAACAGACCAGTTGTTTTTTCTTTTGCTGAATTGAAATTGAGTATAACAGTTGCAAAAGTTACTTTAGCCAGATGGCTAACTGATTGTATTTCATTTATCTGTAACAAATTGGGTATTACCTTACCAAACCAGTATGAGCTCATTCAACTAGGTCCATGGCAGCTTCTTCAGTCTTTCTGTTCAGAGCGTCCATGGATGACATGTGTGCAACAGCAACTTGGGCTATTCCCCATACCTTTATTACTCATTACAAATTGGATCTGGTCTCCAGGAGTACAGCATCACTTGATTCAACTGTGCTCAGGAATATCCTTCCTTAGAGTCCACCCAGGATTGTAGTTGGTTGAGGACTCTGTCCCATCAGTTGAGGTTAGAATGAAAATAGACAATATCAGATTTATTTATTTATTGACTGGGAAAGTTTGACTAGGTTAGGAACCCATTTTCAGAGGAGGCCCAGGAAGAAAAGCTCCAGTAGTACAAGTACAATCATTAAGAGATTATACAATTATAAAAGACATGAACATACATTTCCAGAACAGATACAGACATGAGTATGTTATGCAGTATTGCCAAAAACATACATACATTAGGTCTAATGTGGTTTAACATATAAGTATATTACAGTTTTTGGTAGATCATAACAGTACTTATCTAAAGAAAATCAGTTTAGGTTTTAACTTGATTTGCAGGCAGCCAAGTTGTGGAATAGAGCATATTGACTTTGTAAGTAAAAAGAATGGAAGTTTAATAAGGATAAGATATTAGGGAGATCAAAAGATTCTAGAAGTAGCAGAAGAAGTAGGAGATTATTAAAGAGTTAAGAGACAGAGGAGAGGTTAATATGAGACGTTAGTTTATGATGCATTAGAGAAAGTTATAGTGAGAGATATAATAAGGAGGGTGATGTACAAACTTCTGCCATATATAGGAGAGATGTATGGTGAGGGTTTTGTAAGAAGAAGGAGGTGTAATCAAGGATAGGAAGACGTTTTAATAGTTCTGGAAAGGTTGAAGGAGGTACTAGATAGATAAGAGACTATAGAATAGTTGCCAGATGATAGTATAAAAGATAGATGTGAAGAGGGAAAAGGGGGTGGGGAGAAGAGGAAGTGTTGATAGATTAGCTGTCATAGTCTTTGCTTAAGAGCATGGGCAGATGTGAGAGTTGAGGCAGTGGTCTTTCAGTGTAGGTTTGTACGTCTTAAAGGATTCAATGGTACTAATATTTTGGAGGTAGCAGGTAGGGCATTCAATAGTTTTGCAATGGCATAGTAGTAGAGGCTGTGTCTGGCTCTTTTTGTAGGTTGATGTACTTTTAATAGTAGTCTGTTAGCCAGATAAAGAAGTTATGTACTCCCGGTAACGTTCCATCTATGTTGTTCATTTTCATTCTTCCTCAGCTTCCCGCCCACCAGCCCCCATCCCTTCCATTCACAAACTTCTGGACAAATGAGCTGTTAGAGGGACATCATTGTCCTTTATATTGAGCTCCATTTATAGTTTTTTCCTTTACTGAGCACATGCAATCTTACGTTTCCTATATTTATGCATGTTAAACATTTATTTTTCTGGTAAAGTCAGCAAACAAGATGTAAGGTAAGTTAGGGTTGGTGCATTGTGGGTAAGAGAGAAGCTTAAGAGCTTTTTTGTTCCCACGAGCTTTAGTAATGGCCGAGTCGGATCCCAGGATCGGATCTAAACCCATAAGTTGAGGAAGAATGAAAATGGACATCACAGATGGAACGCCATGGTGAGTACATAGCTGCTTCTTTTTTTTTTTTTTTTTTTTTTTTTTACAGGGGATGAAACTTCCCTGCATTCCTCCTCTTTACTTATATACTGTAGCTTTAAGGTTGAATGCCTGGATCAAGTTGCATGTTTTTCAACTCACAACTTATCAAAGAAATACAACTGAAATTCATCCTTGCAAAGTCAGGAACGAAGCAGCGACATGGGCTCTGCAGGGGGAGCTGTGCTATTGCTACTCTTTTTCTTGCTTGTGGACTTAGAAAATGAGCTCTAACATCCCGAAGTACTCATTCCAAGGTTTAGTAGGTTCTATTTTGATGGTTTGAGCTAGCTAAACCTGCAACTTGACCTAATGAATCCATCTTGATGACCCTTTGCAAGAATGATATTTTCTTCTCTTAAAACTAAATAAAAAAAAAATTAAAACAAAAAAGTAACAGACTAAGCTTTTCGCATATTGGCTTTGTGCCATTTTGGTCTTTTGGTTTCAGACTTGTTTAATTCTCTCAAAATGTTGCTAATATTACAGTTCTACTCTAATATTATAAACCAAGCTTTCATATATTCACGTTCTCATATATTTATATGTATGCGTGCACACATGTTGCAAGGGAAGGAGTAATGCATTTAAATGCTACAATTTCATGCAATTGTACCTGACTGTGCACTACAATATTAGTTTTCTCTGAACTCCAGACTGCAATCCTATGAGTAAACCTTCAGTTTGCCAAAGCAGTTGCTCCTTTTTCTGACTTAATAAAAATAGCACTTCTGATGTTCTACCATCAGGGAAATGTAACACTAAATTTAGATTCTGTCATTCTGAACACATTTTCTTGGTGTTTGTTATGACACTAACGTAAAGAAGTGTTACAGCTTTGCACTACATAAGTAGAACAGTTGCATTTAAATCGCAGCACATGTAGAGAATGCTGTTACACAAAAGTAACATTTCTATAGTTAATAGAGGCAGTATCATGGCTGGGAACCTGGCTGCTGTCATCTCCCTTTGTAAGCTCATATTAAAACTGACAAACCTGAAGTTTGTTCAGCCACCAACTGGTATTTAAATTACTACCACAAAGTCTGGTTTGAATTTCTCTGCTTTAGGAATGCACTGTATTCCAGTATAGCTGTCTTTTATACAAATATCTAGGCCTTCACAGATTAATTCAGACTTTGGTTGACATAGTTTGGAAGCTAGTTGTGGACAGAAGTATTGCTAATGCAATTATTTAAACAAATTACCTTGGCTGTGGTCTGTACTGCGGTGGTGGTGCTGCGGTAGCGTTGTCGCCTCACAGTTGCCTGTTCGATTCTCAGTTAGAGTGTCTTCGGTGTGGCGACATACATGAATGGGTGTTCCTTCGTTGAAGGTTGTGCATTAGGCCCGGCAAGCCAGCACGTAAAAATCTACTGCCAATCATTAGCGGACCGGAGTTCCGCTGTGGTGACCCCTAACCTGGAAAAGCCGAAAGACACAAACAAACCTTGGCTGTGGTCTATGATTAGGTCCACCTTTACTGCACAAAATGGCTTTATGTGCTGCATGCTTTTACGTTCTTTGTGTCAGGATTCACTAACAACACTGTCTAAGGAAAGCAGACAGATCAGATAAGTAACTTACTAAGCAGAGCATAGCATGGACATAGTGCTGACAGGATTTCAGAACTGGCAAGCTCTTTGCTGTACAGATTCTGGTATTAATGTTTTAGGTAGGAAAATTTCCTGGAGAGGACATCAGGAAACACTATGTAAACTTACATTTGTCTAATCTACCTTTAAGGTACTAAGCTTGTAATATTTTATATAAAAAAGTAAATTATGTTGTAAGAAATACCCTTTTAGCTTCTCTGAATAACAGAACAATGATTTTTGACTGAATGTAAGAGTAGAACAAGACTTTGTTTCATAAACAAACTTCCCTGTGAACGGGTAGGGCCCTGATCTACATATACTGTAGTAAGTGAGATGCCTATTGAGTACTTTGAGAATACCCTACTCTTATTTGAGTACATAGTGGATAAGGTTTGGACTAAGGGAGTTCAGCTTACTAGTGCTGAATGTACCAGTCATTCTCTATAGGAAATCGGTATCTGCACAGTTTGTATTTTGGAGGCGATTCCTTTTAATGAGTGATTTTCGCATGTAATGTGGTGGTTCTGGGGGCTTACCCTCCTGCAAAAAAAACAAAGAAAAAATTATTTTCAGTTTTATTAACTTGAAGGTTTGACTGTCTTATTTCATCCAGATGAAGCTTCAGGAAATCGACACTCAGTGAAACACAGGTGAAGCATATCCATCAAGAACAGGTGTAGATATGTATCTTGTAATGGTGTAAAGTTATGTTACTTTCTGACCCCTTTTGGGATATGGGAGTTATCCACAGTGTTTACTCTTGTGCCTAACCAGTATAGCTGCTCCTTCTGCCCCTGCCCCTGCCCCATTAAGGTCATTTGCGCAAGCTCTTGTGGTATGTAAATTAAAGTTCTGTGTTCACAATTCCTTTGGCCCTCAGCTGCATCTGTATATGGCTGAAAGAAGGATGACCATAGCTAGGGGCATTCCTCAAAGGGTTGGTAACTATGAAAGAGAATATGATGGTTAGTCATAGCATGAATGGTGTATTATAACTTGTGCACATCATTCCATGATGCTCCTGTTTTAACTTTAGCTATGCTTCTGGTTTACAGACCACATGCTTGGGCAATTGATAAGTTGCAATCCAGGAAATGGCTATCAGTGCACAGCAGAGCATGGATGTTGACATCAAACACATGCAGAGTATCTGCAAAATGTGTGTGTGTGTGCACACGTCATGTGTCTGTGTGTGTGCACGCATGTGCATTGATGGTGTAAAAAAGCTGTGTTCAACACAATTATTGCAGAAAGGTATGGCATTCTACCTTTAAATGAATGAATTAATTAATGCATAAATACATCTTTATACAGAATCATGGTTAAACAGGTAGAGTAAAACTGAAACAAAGATAAGCTTGTAGTAAGCTTGTCAAAAGACAGTGCTTTAGTCGAAAGCACTGTATCACTTCAGATATTCAGTACAGGGTTGACATCTGGGGCTTCAAAACTCTGAGCTGTGCCCAGTGTTTTGGGTGGGACTTTACTGGGTTTACCACTATGGACTAGCACAGAAATATAAAGCACACCTCTGTCTCTGTCTTTTACACACACACACACAAAATTCTTGACAGTGGAAGACAGCTCACTACTGACTAAACTGATTAAGGTGCTGAAAGATTTTACCACTGATACTAGGATGTTTTAGATAATGTTTTGTTCTGCATCAAAACCTGAGCTATTATGAGAACAGTGAAAGTACTATGCATGTCTCCTTTTCCAAATTTAGTAAGTGCTAGTTCTCAGACTTGCAGTAACTTTTTTCCCTTTTGTGTTCTAACAGTTTAGTTAAACATCCTTGTGTGCTGGCCAGGGAACTTCCTTTTTATTTTCACTCCGTGTGATTTGACTTTAAAAGGACAGATGCTATAGCCTATATTTGGGCATGCAGCTCTTTCAGACTGCATGGAATGTCTTAATGTTTCAGTCTTATTCTGATAGGGAACAACTTCACACCACGTCCTACCCACCCCAACCTTGGCTTTTGCTGATTGGCTTTTAAAACAATTAGGGCTCTCTCAATTTTATATCTCATTGGCTTCAGACTATATCAAACACTGTTTTTACTAATCACTAGTATGCAGTATGCATTAAGAAGTGGTATTGCTTTTGGTGTTTCAGTTCAGTACCTGCTTGGTGTGCTTTACAGGAAATTTATTCTTCAGAACAGCTCCCTTGAAAAGAGAGTATTTCTGTTTTGATTTCTTGAACACATAAGTACTAGTAATTAATTCAGATTTTTTTTTTTTATCGAAAGTATTGTATTTTATTCTGCAACTCGTGCAAGATGTCACGGAAGTCCAAGTGCAGGAGGCAGGTCAGTGAAGATCCAGATATCGATCACTTACTGGCCACCCTGTCTCCTGAAGAGATGGAGGAACTAGAGAAAGAGCTGGATGTGACAGACAATCCGTCAAGTATTCCCGTGTGGTTAAAGCAGCGAAACCAGACAGAAAAATGTCCTGTTGGGTTGATTAACCAAGGGAATGTACTCAGTGACTGTGAAAAGGGGAGCAACAAAATTATTCCAACGGAGAAAGCAGTGAAAGTAAGTTGCCAGCCTCAAATGTTGTGTGCAGTGGGAGTGAGATTAGAGTGGAAGGGCCATACCCTGTATAACAGCCTAACTTGTTTAATGCATTTTTATGCTGCGAGTGTGGGAATTTCATCTTCTATCATGTACCTAAAAAAGAACATTAGACCAGTTTGCTTTTCAAAACATTGCTCTCTGTATTCTTTGGTAAGCAGGAAAGACTTACCACTCAATTCATAATTCTTTTCAGCATGACCCTGAACACCATTCATACTTCTCAACTGTCCAGATTATTGCAGAATGTTCAGATTTTTGCCTCACATTTTTTTGTCTGTTCCTCATAAAATGTTTGGTTTTCTGGATTTTTTGAGGCAAATCATTGAGGACTGAAGTCACTAAATAATGACGAGCACTTGAGTTTCAGACTTCATATCCTTCATAAAATGCATGGTAACACAAGAGCGTTTATTGCAATAATTTTCCAAGTTTATGAGAGCAGTATTTAAAATGTGTCCCTATTTTTGTGGCTTTGTCCAGATTTTTTATACTAAGAAGTTGAGAGGTAAGATAGAGATGTGTCTTATCAGCTCATACTGTGTGTAGCATTAAACTGTCAGAATACCTGCATGTCTTATGATGGAACAAAATCTGTAACTAATTTCTGTAGCTGGTAGATAGTACTACCACCTTTCTTTGAAAATATGAGTACTTGGGAACAGTTTGCATGTATTCTGTATTTATGGTCAAAGCTGACAGAGTGGGCTGTATTGTGCCTGTTCGTAGTATCTCTGCTGTCAGAAAGAACTGCACTCATAAGATCTGTAGATAAAAAAATATGAGGATCTCATCACAGGATCAGGAGTGTGTGTTTGTGTGTGTGTGTGTTGTAAGAAAGAAAGGAAGGATGGGTTTGTATATATATAAACAATTTGTGTGCACACACATGCGTCCTCTTATCTGGTAACTTGATGAAACTCGGCATACTAAAGAACTTGCAGAAAGGGCGACCCAGGGCACTAGGTAGCTCAAAAGACTTGCTCACAACTGCCTTGTATGCAGATGAAGTTATACAACTCAGAGATATCTTTTGGATGAATGGGATTAATTAACTGTATACTACCAACTAACTATGACACACAATTTTGTCTGTAATATACCAGCCAGCTTTGAAACTGCCAGATCATTCCATATACATATTTTAGTCTGTCAGAATGCTAGTAAGAATTCAAAATCAGTACAATCACATACTTAAGAATGTACACCAAGACCTGAAACACAATACTCTATTGTCCCCTAAGGGAATTATGCAAAACAGTTTTCATAGCAACTGAACTCTGGTTCAGTTCTAGGAGCTCCACTATCCCTGGTACTGCACTGTCACATTCTCACCTAACTCCTGCAGTAGCACAGACAGCCCTGGTATCCCAGCACCACATTCTCACCTAACTCCTGTAGTAACACAGACAGCACTACACAACAGCCCTGGTATTCCAGCACTAGATTGTCACCTAACTCCTGTAGTAACACAGACAGCACTACACAACAGCCCTGATATTCCAGTGCTACATTCTTACCTAATTCCTGTAGTAAATCTGGTTTTATTTTTAAGTTAATGCCCATACTTCTATTTATATTTTTCCTGTATCACATCACTCATGGTAATGACATACGACATACTGCTATCATACAATCTTGCGTGATAGTTACAAATCCACAACTGGAAACCACAGTGGCATACCATTTTGTGTTTTTGTAGAAATGTAATAGTATTGTGACCAAGTTTGTTATTTATGAACATTGGCAATATTTTAATGGGCATCCCTGATGCAATGTGGTGTGGCAAACCTAACATTCCTTGTTGTTTCCATATCAAAGCAGAACAGCTATATATGTTAACACCCCTCTCCCCCGAGGTACTATGAGATGTGCAGTACATATGATGGCATCACAGTACTGGTCTCTGTACATTTTGGAGAAATGATATGTTTGTATGTGCAAGTTACATCAACACATAAACATACCATGAAATGAGAACACAAGCCCATTGTGAGCATTTTCGTGAAAGATATTACGAATATTGGGAGGAACCATTACCAGCATTCTGCAGCTGGTGTGCTACTGATGTCCTTTTCTATATTTTACTGTATTTAAGTTGCAGGTGATGTGCATCTGAAGGGCAGTGCTGTTATACTGATTCCTGCATTTTTGCTTTTTACCAGAGGTCTGACATTTTGCAAAATAAATGTAGTTCATTAAATATTGTTGTACTCTCTCCACCCACAATTCGTATGAGGATGATGGTCAGATGACAAGTAAGCGTGACAGAAGTAACATATGCTGAACTGAAATAAATACTGTATTCATAAAATGCATCGTATATATTGGCGTTAACTTATTACAGCCTAGAGATCCCTCCAGGTGTTTCTGCAGTTACATCCTACTGACGCCTCTAGGCATCTTAGTCTGTTCATATCTGCATTCATAATTTCAAAAACATGCCAGATACAAACTACTAAACAATTTCATCTTAAAGTGTACATAATGGACAGCACACCTTCACTGATATTTGACTTGTCCCTAGTGCTGCTAAAGAGATATTAATCGATGTACATATACTATTTATTTATAATGTCATAAGGTTCAGTAACTACATAGCCTCACATGAACGCTCATAGATGGATGAATAAAATGCTACTGACAGTATGTTTGTAGCTTGAATGGTTACCAAGATATTGTAAGTTGTTTACAAAATATTTACTGTGTTTACTTTTGACTTATAAAACCCAGTTTAAGATATAGAATACAATGAACATTACCACTGTAAAAATGTGTTTGTGCCCAACAGTTTGACAACTTATCTTTCTTTAATGACACTTATGGCTCCAGAGATATGAACATTTGTTTAAAATGTGAGGCTATAACTTAGTTTTGTCCAAAATTCAGGATGACCTACAGAGCTCCATTGAAGTAAAACAGTGCAGCAGCCCAAGAGAAAATATGCCACAAGTTAGACACGTAACTTTTACACCAAACAAGTGATGTTATGTTGTCCATATCTCTCCTTCGTTCTTGCTCTTTGGGTTTGGAGCCGACCCTCAGCTCTGAATTGGCCTTTACTATAGCTCGAGAGCTTTTACTGGCTCGAGGCTAGCCCCTATCCCAGCATGCCTAGAGTTAGTTATCCAGATCTCGTTTGCCACTTGCAGCGTCGAGATTGTGGATACTGGCTCAGGCTGTTTTCTCTCTTTTATATTTTTGAAGAAAATCTTTGCTCTTATATTAAGTTTTAAGGAGTGGCTGTTTAAGTTAGAGGCTCTCCTTAGGTGGGGAGTTTGCAGTTTAACTTAGAGGCTCTCTCTCCTTCTCTTCTTTCCTGTCTGTAAAAAAAAAAAAAAAAAAAAAAGGATTTTTTTGTCTGTATTTGCTAGTTTATCATCTTGTTAGTAGTGTGCTTTTTTTTGTCTAGCTTTAGATAGTGCTGTTCAACATTATGTCGAAAGATACTTGCTGTCAAAAGATGTCCCTTATGGACAGATGCACGGGTTGGGTGTATTGTTTAGGGCCTGCTCACCTGAAGGATTTGTGTTCTATTTGCCATGCATTTAGTTCATGAGTCCTGCAGGTGAGAAAGAACAAACTGATCTTAAGAGGGTTACTGAAGGGCCCCTTTGATGCTGCTATGGAGGGGACTCAGCCAGCAAAAAAACTGGAAAAACCCAAGCCTTCATCCTCTTCTGCTCCAATTTCGGAACCATCAAAAGAGAGCGACAAGTTACAAGCTAAGTTGGACCCTACTTTCGGTTCTGACAAGACACTCTCACTTATGGCTCCATCTGTTGTTTCGGAGCCAGTAAGTTCTCATAAGCAATCTAGGTCTCCTACCTTGGAACCAGTGTGGTCTGCTCCAGTCTCCTTTATTACGTCTGTGGCAGGCAGTCACTGGTCTTCAACCCATTCCTGTCGGTCATCCAGGAGCCTCTCGGATGATGTGGAGAGGGTGGTGAAGAGGCTTCTTAAGACACCAGCATTAGCTAAAATACTTTCAGGCCCGTCCCAAATGGAAATGGTGCCAACACCCCAACCAACACTTGTCTCAATTCCTCCTCTGATTCTTCTGAGCTTGGAGCCGGAGTGTATGGAAGATGTAGTAGTGGAACCGTTGGTTCCAACTACTGCTCCGATCCCCTCGATACCCCCTTCTATCAAGGGATCTGGGAGCTGATGCTCCCTCATTGGCTCTGAGGGGGGAAGTGGCATTGGACCCTTGTCCGACCCTACTCTCTGTCTTGGAGCTTCGATGCAGGTCAACTCAGCTCCTACATTGGCCTCAGAGCCATCACCCTCGGTTTGGAGGTCTCTGGCTTCTTTGGAGCTGGAGACTCTTTCAGGTCAGGACTGTTGGCTCCATTGGCTCCTTTGCCTATGGTGCCGGTGTCTGCCTCCGAACCTCTCCTCCACCCCAAGCGTAGGGAACCCATGCTCCAAGACACCCCACTGGGTGATCCCCCTTCTTCTGAAACCTCCCCTGAGCATCCCTTGGAGGAGGTCCCTCAGAAGAGGACTTGCAAGAGGAAGCATGTGGACTTCCCTGAGTCCTTGACATCAGACCCAGACTTGGATGACTCAGAAGGGTCCCAATGGTCCCCCTCTGAAGATGTCTCCTTTTCTGACATCTTAGAAATCCTTAGACAGAGAGGTGACTGGAAGTACCTCACCCCTTCTGAAGATGAGTCAGTGTACCTGGATGCATTCAGTTCCCGACACTCCACCTCTTGGGTATCTCCTCCTTTTAACCCACTATTGCATGTAGTGAGTCGGAAGGCTTGGAGCACTCCAGACACGATGGAACCAGTTCCATGGAGGCCCAATACAAGGCTTCAAAGGGATCTCCTCAAAGAGTTAGGAGATACCTTACAGGATCCTACAGGTACGGGAGCCTCAGACAAGGCGGGTTCTCAGCTTGCAACCTTGACTTTGATTGTTAACTCCTCCATGTGGCTAATTTCTTATGCAGCCAATGGGGCAAGCAGGGCAGCAGACACAGGGGTGGCCTTATGCAGACATTCCTAGATGCACCTTTGTCATTTTGCGGAGCACTTCAAGTCTTCCTTTACCAATGCTCCCATTGATTGCTTGTCCTTATTCGGGCCTCAGGTAAAAGAGACTCTTACCAGGTGTGAACAGGATGGCAAAACCTTCTTTGCCATGAGAGAACATTTTTCTGCTCCATCTAGGCCTTATCCTAAGGGCCAGAAGAGTGGAAAAATGTGGTTCTGGAAATCCCAGGAAGTTTCGCTTGACAGATGTGGAGATTGTTCCCCTGGGGCAGAGGGGGAAATAACAGAAGATGCCGGTCTTGTGGCAGGGGGGTTCCACAGAATCAGGGTGACAGATACTTTCGCTGGCAGGCCCTTCCAGTGCTCCTGAAGGGAGGCCCGACTGTCCAACTCTGGAGACAGTTGGGGGGAGATCCTTGTACCCAAAATCCTGGCAGACAATCACAGAAGATACATGGGTACTATTGATAATATCCAGAGGTTACAATATCCCCTTTTCCCAACTTTTGCTATCAAAAAGACAACACCGTATCCCAGATGTTCCACCCAATCTTTGGGATCAAGCAAACCTAGAGGTTCAAAGGTTGCTAAGAAAAAGAGTTATCCAGGAAGCCCCCGCAAACCAAATTGGATCCGAAACTTACTCAACATTCTTTTTAGTTCCAAAGAAAACAGAGGACTGGAGATCCATATTGAGTCTCAGCAGGCTGAACAAATCAGTCAAGAAAACAAAGTTCCGGATGGTAACACTGCAGTCCATTCTTCACTTTCTGGGACAGGACAATTGGATATGCTCTATTGATCTCCAGGATGCGTACTACCACATAAAAATGGACAGACGGTCAAGGAGATATCTATGCTTCCAGCCAGGAGTCTGTCACTATCAGTTCAGAGCACTGCCCTTTGGTCTCACCACAACCCCCAGGGTGTTCACCAAATGATTGGCAGTAGTTATGACTCACATGAGGCGTCTAGGATTCTGGCTGTTTCCATATCCAGACGACTGGCTCCTAACTGCCTCCACCGAGCATCGGCTAATCAGGGCAAGGGAATCCACAATTTGCTCTTGTTCTCAACTAGGGATCACCATAAATTATGAAAGGTCTGCCTTGTTGCCTTGTCAATATATTACCTTTATACGGGCAGATTTAGACAGAAGGGCTATGATAGCAAAGCTGCTTCAAGAAAGAGTATTAATGATCCGTCACCAAGTTGAAATGCTATTGACAAAAAAGAGAGTTCAGGCAAGATTTATCCTCAAGGTCCTGGGTTCTATGGCAGCAGCAATCACTCTGGTCTCTATGGCTCACTTCCACATGAGAATTCTGCAGTGGCTCCTCTTTGCACAATGGTCATTCCAGGATTTACCCATGTCACATCAGATTCTGATCATGGAATCCTGCAAAAAAGATCTGGAGTGGTGGCTTCACTCCCCTATGGTAACAATAGGCAGGCCGTTTCTACCCCCCTCAACCTGCAGCCACAAGTGACCATGGACGCTTCCCAGATAGGGTGGTAGGGGGCATTATCCACGACAGACTGTTCAAGGGACTTGGGAGGAACACGAGTACCACTTGCACATCAATGTCCTGGAGATGAGATTAGTGCTTCTGGTGTTGCAAGCACTTCAGGACTCTCTACCTACAGGGACTATAGCAATTCAGACAGACAATATGTTGGTAGTATGGTACCTCAACAAACAGGGTGGAACCAGGTCTTACCCCTTGTGTTGAGAGGCTGTACGAGTTTGGCAATGGGTGATGTCTTCCCAATGCTTTCTGGTTGCAATGCATGTCTGGGGGAAATCCAACATGATAGCGGACAAGCTCAGTCTGGCTATTCTGATGCCTCACGAGTTGTCCCTGAAGCAGGAAGTTGCGGACTTGATTTTTCGCAAATGTGGCCAGCCATGCTGCAATCTGTTTGCCATCCCCCTCAACAGCAAATGCAGCAGCTACTTTGCCCTAGTCCCACCACCAGGACCATCACCCAGGGATGCACTTGTTCATGATTGGCCCCTGGGACTGCTTTATGCTTTTCCACCCTTTCCCTGATCCCCAAGGTTCTTCATAGAGCACAGTCATTGGGTTGAAATTTAATCCTCATTGCCCCTTACTGGTCTGATCAGATATGGTTCCCATTCCTTTGGCCTCACCTACAAGCAGATCCTTGGATCCTGGACCCAACGCCAGATCTCTTGATGCATCAGTCGGGGGCTCTCCACCCTTCCATTCAAACTCTCAAGCTCACAGCTTGGTTTCTCCATTTCTGGTTTTAGCCAGGCTTCCTGATGTTTCTCTGGCAGTTAAACACATTTTGATTTCCTCCCATAAGCCCACTACTAGGAAACTTTATGCTAGTAAATGGAAGAGGATCTCTTGTTGGCAGGCAAAAATCAGGTTGATCCCTTTACTGCTCCCATTTCAAAGATTCTCGAATTTTTTGCTAAAACGTTTGAGTGAGGAGCAGCTGCAAATACAATCTGGGTTCAGCTAGCTGTCATTTCTAATTTCCATATGGGAGAAATGGGGTCCAATATCATGTCCCATAGGCTATGTAAGGCATTCCTAAGAAGTGCTACCCTTTTAAGACCTCCAATAAGAGAACCCCCCCCGGGATTTAAATTTGGTTTTAGACACTCTGATTCTTCCCCCTTTGAACCATCTGCTTCTTGTCCACTCAAATTTCTGACTTGGAAGACCTTTTTCTTGGTTGCAATTATCTCAGGTAGAATGGTTTCAGAATTACAGGCCTTATCTATTTGTCCCCCATACTTGATTTTCCATAAAGATCGGTTTCTCAGAACTAACCCCTCTTTCTTACCCAAGGTATGTTCTGATTACAATTTGAATCAATACATAGAGCTTCCTCTTTTCTTCCCCAACCATGGCAACAAGGCAGAGTATAAGCTTCATCAATTGGATGGTCATAGACAGTTACATTTCTATTTACACAGGACCAAGGACTTTAGAAAATCTGACCAATTATTCATATCCTTTGCGGACAATAAAAAAGGTTGTGCAGTCTCAAAGGTGAATTTATCTAAGTGGCTTTCAGACACTATAAAACATGTCTACGATTTGAGTAAACAAAAACTTCCAGGGAAAATTAAAGGACACTCAACAAGGGCCTTGGCTACCTCTATTGGTTTTCAAACCAGACTGCCTTTGGATTCAATATGTGAGGCAGCTACATGAGCTAATCCTCATATCTTTATCACTCATTGCAAAGTAGATGTAGCCTTCTGGAACAGTGCATCCTTTGGCTCCACGGTCCTGAAGAGTTTTTCCAGTGAGCCACCCAAGAATCAGGTGCTGGGGACGCTGTCCCAAACAGCAAGAATGAAGGTGAGATACGGACAACATAACATAAAGAAGTTATGTACTCACCATAACATTCCATGTTTGTTGTCCTTGATCTCGTCTTCCTTCTTGTGTCCCACCTTCCTTCCCCCTTCCTGGAGGATCAAGAGGAATTCCTTGTTTTTATATTGGTTATACTGGCAGAGTTTCCTTTTTACCATACCTTTTGGTTAGTCGTAGTCTCCCCTTCTTACTCTTGCAGATGGTTTACACCTTTATACGTAGGTGTCCTCTGATATGTAAAATAGAGTATGCCTTTTTCTGACTGTATGTTCTATTACTGGGTTATCACAAATGAGATCTGGGTAACTAATCTAGGCATGCTGGGACAGGGGCTAGCCTCAAGCCAGTAAAAGCTCTTGAGCTAAAGTATACGGCCGAGTTGGAGCCGAGGGTCGGCTCCGAACCCAAACAGCAAGAAGGGAAGGTGAGATCAAGGACAACAAACATGGAACGTTATGGTGAGTACATAACTTATTTTTTCACAAACATGTAATGCATGATAAATATGCATGTCTGTGGAATACTGTAGTGTCTGCAAGGGTGCTGTAAGGAACACAGCCACACAGTTTGTATTAATTTGGCACAGCTAACATATACTGAAGGATTTTTTTCCTGTAAGCAGGATATTATTATGACTTAGATTGGGATACATATTACTAGAAAACTGCATCAGTACAGCAGTGTGGCCCACCACTCCCCACCCCAGTTGGTTCTGTGAGAAGTAAGCAGCACAGTTAGCACTGGCATGGCACAAGTCCATCCATTCATCCAACCATCCATCCATACAACCATCCCTTCATTGTTGGGAGCTCCTTTTCAGTAGATTCCAAGGAAGAAAGAGCCACACACACACAACATTTTCATTTCTACACTGTTTACATATTATTTGAAAATGGGTTATTCAAAGACTTTGAGTTGAGCAAAATTTTGAAAATGAATTTATATACCATGGTTTAAATTTTATATATCTGAGCACATCTATACTTCTGTAACTTAACAGCACTTCAGAGAGAAAAAGTGCCTGGCTTTGAAGCTATATTCTCAGTCATTTTTCAGCTGGCTTGCCAGAAGTCAGAACTCCAGATAAAGAATGCAATCAGGCTATTAAGTTTGTAAAACACCAATGCAATACCTTTAAAGTATACGAGTGCTTCAGCATGAAATAATAAGTTACTTTCATATAAATAAAACCCATCAGGTACTGTATAAGAAGCCATCAAGACATCTTGCAGGCATTTCTTAAATGTAAACAGTACCCGCCAAGCTGGTGCAACAGTAAAGATTCATCAGACAGGATAAAAGCCTCTTCTGTTTACTGCTGCTCAGACTTCATAGAAAGGGGCACCCCATTCATGAATGTGTACATACATGTGGCCCATTCTATGCTGTACCCTAGGCTAGCAAAACAAATACAGCAACTCTCACTTTAGACTCCTGAGGGAAGCAAGGACACAAACATATATCTCCGTGACCATTCAAGCTACACACAAAAGTCAGTTGCATTGTATTCATAAACTGTCCTGAGGGAGCATGTCAAAATGTATGTGCATTTGAAAATTAATGCTCCGTGGTTTAAATTGTATATATCTGAGTGCATCCATATTTATGTAACTTAACTTTTTGTGTTTGTGTGTGTGTGGTGTGTGTGTGGTGTGGTGTGGTGTGGTCGGAAGTGTATTTTGTAAGATACTTTTGACTGTTTTCACTATAGCTGCACAGAATGAGTTTCTCAAGTGTTAAATTAAATCCCATAAAAGTACACAACACAAGATATGTTAAGTATCACACAACCAGATCTCCATGTAGTCCATTTATCTGTTTTTCTGTTTGCAGTGTAGCATTTCCCATTTACTTCAGTGGGTTACATCAGTTGCCTATGGTCTTATCGAATAAGGCTTTAGATAGGTTTATTTGCTTGTTGACTAAATCTGAATAATTCAGTAAATCATTCCATTTCAAGTCCTGCAACAAATGTCACTGCAGTACCCAAAATGCACCAGTGGTTTCTCATGCAATGTAATGAAGTTTTGCAATAACATGTATTGCACACCTTAGCTACAACTACTATGTAGACAAATTGCAGTATACCTTATTTCACAGGAGTTGAAATGGAGGGGGGGGGGTTTAGGCTTCCATATTTTAATGCCAGGAATCTGGCAAGTAATGTGTGAGAGTCATGTCTGGCCTTTGAAGAGAAACAATGGTATTAAAGTTATAATAGCATTGACTACAAAGCATAATGGTGGGTATTTGTTAGTGTAAGGATATGGGTTTTACAGGAAGACTTGATAAGTAAGAACAGGGTAGAGTTTCAGAAAACCTTAAAGGACGAGGTAAGGTGTACTTTAGAAGGAGTAGAGGATGTGAAAAGTTGGCCTTTTTGGTATAGAAAGGTATCAAGAGCTGTGATGGTTGCCAAAGTACAGACAACAGTATGCAGGAAAAAAAAAGAAGATAAACCTTTATAACCAGCATTATTAAATTAACAAAAGATAATTTAGGTCATAATAATATGAGCCCTCTACTTTGCAGCATTAAATTGGGAATTATGGATTTCAAGGGCACAGGAGAACTGGAATTAAAAGTAGTGTTGACAGAGCTAGGCTTCAACAGCTGAGGCTTATGAGACTGGAACCCAAGAGGTTAAGCAAACAGTAATGCCTTTCAGGGTGTGTGTTAATGTGTAATTAATGCCCAGGGGTGTTATGAGACACAACTTTGCAGGCAGAGGTCCTCTACACCCCCGGAAGGGCATTAATTACACATTAACACACACCCTGGAGGGCATTATTGCACTTAGACAATGAACTCTATGTAAAATTGTTGTGTTTTACTTACTTTATGTATATTTTTTATTACTATATTTTTGATGTAAAATAGTTCCTCTGCCTAATGTTTTAAACTTGCTTTAGTATATGTTAATGGTGTTGGAGGAAGCATTTTACATCCAAAATATAACATTTAAAAAATAACGAGGTATTTATTTTTTGGTGCCTTACTCCTAAATCATTTGGTTGGCAGTCATTGGAAACTGATGTTACTAAATAATGACATGCATTTGAGCTTCAGACTTTTATTGCCTTCAGAAAATGCATGATAACCTAAATCCTTTACTTAAGCAACTTTGTAATTTTATAAGAATTAATTAAAATCTGTTTCTATTTTAGAACCTTTGCCCCCCCATTATTTTAAGCTTTATCCAGATTTCTTCAGCTGCAATTGGTTAGGCTTAAAATGGTCCACAAGGGCAGTTAGCCTAGTAATAATCTATGAACCTATGAAAGGTGCAGAGGTATGCAAACATCTTTACTGTTGCTGCCAAAAGTACTTTCACACTCACTCACTCACTCACTCACTCACTCACTCACTCACTCACTCACTCACTCACTCACTCACTCACTCACTCACTCACTCACATATATCTGTTTCAGAAAAATGCATGCTAACAAAAACCCTGTCATTCTAGTAACTTTCTAAGTTTGTAAGAGCAATATTTAAAACCTGTCCCTATTTTTATCCCTTTGTTTCCTCATTATCTGTGGCTGTGTCCATATTACTTATACAGAGAGGTACGCAAAGCTGTTATGTGATGCTGCTAGGGATCTCTCGATCGCTCTCACTCTTCACATACTCTGTCTCTCTCTCTTTGTCTGACACACACACACACACACACACACACACACACACTCTTCTGCTTTCATGCATGCATGCCTTCACACATGCAGACAGCAACATAAACACACAGACACGCACATTTTTTCTGGTTCATTTATTTTCGATCATCTCTCTCTCTTACTTTCATACACACACACGCACACACACACACACACACGTTTTATTTTACACTTGCTAAACAGCAGAAGCGCTGCTTAGTGAGTGTAAAATAGTAGCTCAACTGATCTCTCTCACACTCATACACACAGACATATACACATACACACATTTTTTTTTATTTTACTTTACTTTTTTTATATTTTACACTCGCTAAACAACAGAAGCGCTACTTAGCAAGCATAAAATAATGATGGGTGTTCTGTTTTCTCTGCCTGAGCTCCACGGAGGCTTGATATGCTGCCGTGAAATGGCATTCTCATTTATCAGTGGGCATTTCCTGTACATTAATACCCTGCTGGAGAACGCGTGTTCTCCAATCAGGGTACTGATGTACAGTAAACCCATTCTCTAAAGTGGATTAACTGTCAGGAAGTGTGATGGTGGGGTGAAATGGTATTTGCTATTTAGAAGTTAGTAATTACTCAGAGTATTATTGGGCTCAATATTAGATCTGTTCATAGTCAATATATTTGTATTATATTTAATTTGGTTGTTAATGAGCATATTAGTCAGCTTTCTGACAGCACGAAATTGGAGTCAGATCAGAGAGGGGGAGAATCAATCTTAAATAAGACCTGGTTAAGACTGCATAGTGGGTATATACTTGCCAGTTTGGATGTAGTGCAGATTTATGCCTTTTGTAGAGGTGAATTTGGGAGTGAAGTACAGATTTGGATCAGGTGAAGATTAAGATGGGGGGAGAAGATCTGAGAGAGACTATTGGCAGGGAGAGTGAGTTATGATAAAAGTTAGATAAATGATACTGCCTTGTACAGTGGGACAGGAAGGTACTTTTCTTTCACTGTGCAGGACAATGCTAAGGCCACACCTGCAGCAACTGGCTGAGTGTTGCAGCCTTTAGAGAAGTAATGTCATCATACATTCAGTTAATAGAAAGTGTGCCATTGGTGGGGATTGGTATGTTCATGAGGTTGGTGAGAGATGGAATGCAAAGAAGATTGCATGCATTGGGCAGTTACAGTTTGGAGGAATGAAGAGATTGGGGATAGACTTGGGACTCGTGTGTTATTAGGGATTGAATGAGGTGGCAGATATAGATGACAAACCAGGAGGAGGAGGATTTATGCTTCACTTAATGATACACCACCACAATTAGGGTATTGTTAAGGCATCAAGAGATGGATGATCAGGGATGGATGAGAAGATGTGGAATTGAAGGAAGGTGGTAGCTTCAACAACTGGTGAAACACGGCAAATGACTGGCTTACTCCAAGTTTATAACAGTAACACAGGTTCATGTCTGTGCTGCTAATATGTAAAGAGCCTTCATGCAGGTTAATTTTTGTGCTTTTTTATACTAACTGGTATACATACATACATACGCATGCACATACAGGTATACATGCACACACAGACACACACACACACGTGCGCGCACACACGCACTCGCACTCTATAGGCCAACCTACCTGTCATCCACATTTAATTTATTGATCAGTAACTCCCCTACCCCATTTCCTGGATTTTACTTTTGGAAGATAACAGTTTGTGCATGTATTGTGTTTGCACATATAAGACACATTTTTTTCTTTTCATAAGATTGGGTGACTGATTTACTGTAAGATGGTGGTGGAGTGCATTGAGGCTTGCAGATTAATTTGTGATAGGAGTATTTATGGAAAGAATGATTTACATTGATCCTCCTTAAAGGAACCTGTGGCATATGTATGCAAGATAGACATAAAAATCTCTCCCTTAGTCTCTCACCCATGTGTACTTACACAAGTAAGAATGTACATCGAGACAAGCATGAATAAGGCATTAGAGGAGATGGGGACAAGTAGCACTAAGGACAGGGATGAAAATCCCAGCTGCAAGAAATGGAACACAGTAAGAGGGACAATAGTGAACAGGAGGATGTCAACTGTATAAAGGATTGAGCGGATGTATTCTTGTGGCATCATCTAGACATACAAATACTGCTGTGGGATAATAAGAGAGTTGAACACGAATATATGTTGAAAAACGTTGTTGTAGTATAAACTATAGGATGGGGAAGTAGAGCACTGGCAGACTTGTGTACGTCTCAAGGAGTATGGAAGTATAAAGTGTAATATGGAGGAAATATGTGAAGGACTGTAAGTAAAAGAGTGCTTATATATGAGGGTTTGAAGGTCACTGTTGCTAGGATACCATTATCAGCCAAAGAACATCACAAAGGAGATGATAGAAGATGGAATAGTTGGAAAAGAAAGAGTACAAGTGTAAGGTTTGGAACAACTCAGAAGGTTGGGATTTTATGCTTCTTAACACGGTTTAAACCACTACTTTAGTGGTAAGAAAATCACCTGGTCTACATTTTAAAAAAAACTCTATAAGGGCACATTCAGGAACTGCAGATGTGGCAAAGAAGATGAGGAAGCATAAATGTATATGATATGTTCGTGAAAATATGCATATACACTATAAAAGTATTTACAAAGCTCAATAAAATATAAATGCATAAAGTAACAAAAAGTTTGCACATTCCCAATACTGTTTCTGTGGAGAATGTATCCTAAGAACTTTGAAATCAGTAAGGAAGTGTTAAAACTGAGAATGCAAGCATCGTATTCCTGCAGATTATGGGTCTTTCAGCACTTGATGCAGAGTTCTTGATCGGGATTAAATTGAAGTGTAAAATTACAGAGCCAGCAAGTAGTAATCAGCTATCTAATTTTAGCCTGCAATTAATGATACCTTGCATTGTACTGTGTTCCAGATTTAATATCTATATTTTTGTTTCCTTATTGTAATATACCGTGATAATGCCACACAAAATAAAATTTATCTTTGTAATTATAATTAGTACTATCAAGTTTAAGTACAACAGAGTTTCCTTTTTAAGGCAATGCAGCACCGAAAAAGAAAAAAGATAGGGAAAATCACGTCTGACGAAAGTAAAAAATACCCAGTCTGTATTTATATTTTTGTTACCCTTTCTTTTGATGGAAAAGGATGCATTCATAATAGAAATAAAATACTATATATACTAATATAAATAATGTCTATGTACGTATACTAGTTTAATGTTATGGTATATAAAGCAAAAAAGATATGAAATAAAGCCAATATTCGTTAAGCCTACTGGAGATGGAAAGTGAGGCTGTTGCTTTGCTGGAAGTGCATGCATTGTTTCGAGTTATCATGGCAGCACTCACTGACCCTTCATCTACAGGGATAGACTGTGTAACTTTGGTACAAGAGTGACAATGTGTGACACATATGTATATGTTTTACAAGTAAACACAGTAAAAGATCAACCCAAAGGAGAGAAGGTATGTCCATGGAGACTGTGGGATCAGACCAAGAAGAAATGGTTTGAAGTAGAGGAACAAAATTCACTTCTCCCTCTTCAAAACCGCCCTGATAGCATCCATGTAGAAGATTAAGTTAAGAAAGAAAGTAAGTAAGTAGCGAGCACAGCTGGCAGAAGCCAGCAGAAGAAATGTGCAAGGTGAGGCCAAGGGGTTAAAAATAAAGAGGACTGAGGTGAAATGAAGATGGGAGATGGTTTGGTTAGGCTGATCAACCTGCTGTACAGTACTGATGACCTGAGAACAAATGTGGGAGTGGTCAGCATAATCGGTATGAAACAGAGTGAGGTGGTATGATGACAGGTAAATGAAGGTGAGGAAGTTGAAGTCAGGATGACCACCAATGAGGGGAAGGACTGGAGGTAGTAAGAATATAATGTAAAAGAACGAAAAAGGAGATGGATTTGGTCAGGAAGACATGGCTGCACAGCTGGATGAAGGCATGCATTTTTAATGGAACTCTGGCTTCACAGGCAGCAAACAGCAAGGCCTTATTTAGACTTCCAGACCCATGAGTCAATTTACATGAACAATTAATTGGTAAAGTCAAAAACTGTAAATGACTTCACTAGACAAAGAGGTAAGTGGAGCGTTTGGAATAGGTGCCTGCTTTCTATTTAATTATTGTATACATCTCATCAAATGAGTTAGGAAATAGGCAGATTAAGTGGAACAAATGAGCTTTATTGCAATCACTGTAGGTTGGTTTATGATAGCAATAACATCATAATCATTTCTCTGTTTATGATAGCAATGACATAATACTTAGATTCTTGACCGGTCTTAGTATCATCATAACAAGTATAAATGAGGGTGGAGAAGTGGAAGTTATCCAACAGACTGGCTAGGTACAACAAAATAAAGAAGCAGGTATGTGTGAAAAATGTAAGGAAGAAATTTTAAGCTTGACTTTAAGAATGACATTTTTCCACCGCATGTCGTACTGTGAACATGGAATAACCTAACATAAGATGTCATTGCATGTTAGGCTTCAAGAGGGGTTTAAGGGAGATTAGGATAAGGGGAAGATGGGAGATGTAAACATTTGAAGATACATAGTTTGTACAAGGGATAGTTTAGGAAGGTAGGAGAAGGTATAGTCACATGTATAAAAGAAAAATTCTATAAATTGAACTTAGAATTAAATGTGGAGGACAAGGTACACTGTGAGCCACAAGCGAGACTGGAAATGACAGGCTTGTCTGCACAGAGATTGTGTACGGAATCCCTACACAGTAGAATAAAAAAGACAAGTGCATGATAGACTGCATCCTTAAAAGAATAGAAAGAGAATCTTAGTGTGGAATGGGACTGGACTTCAGAATGCCAGTTCAGTAATGAAATGCCTTGAATGCATCTATGTCTAAGAGCCCAGGATCATTCCTGTTCTCTGGCAAGGGTCAGGCCACAGATGGTTAGTACTATAACCTTCTCATATTTGACCATCTTAGAACTGGTATTCTCAAACTGGGAGAAACAAAATATGACAGACTTGCTTGTGGCAGTAAATGAGTGATCACCATACACTGTTGTTCACCAAACTACTTAACTTCTTTCCCTCACCCTCACATCCTTTTTTTCACCTTTACCTGTTATATTTCATTGAAACAAATCAGCATTGATTTCCAACATAATTGTTTCCACAAATTATATACTCAGTTGTGCATATAGTAAATATTTTTCCGAGACTTCTGATACCAGCTCAAACAAATGTATAAGCTACATGTTGCAAACAGATGCATAATAGTTCTTATACTTATTCAAGGAAATGTACGTATTGCATCTGTATACAGATATCAATGTTACACTGATTTTCTTTCTTTCATCTCTGTAAAGTCCCAGATTGAGCATGAAATTGATCTTTGTGTTTCAGTGCTATAATCCTGCAAACAAAAGATAATAAATAACCTAAAGGCTGACCCAAGCCAATCAGAACAGATTCTTTGGTTGTCAGTAGGGTGGACCTTGTCAAAATGGGACAAAGTATGAACAAAGTTTTTTTTTAAGAAAATTTGTATTAATTTAACATATTTGCAATATATACTCTGAAAGGAAGAAATTCACCATCACAAACTGTTAAAAAATGTTAGGAATGCATTGAATCATCAAAGCAATCTTATACAATTAATCATCAAAGGAATCTTATACAATTAACACATCTTAATTTAAGTCTGTTTTTTCAACAGCAACATTTTAAGACTATCCCAAGTGCTAAAAGTCTTAATATGATTTACAGTTCTTGTTCTGAACACTTCTTTTTACACATTATTGCTGTTAAATTTAAAAGTTCTTTGAATGCAGGAACTGAATTCAATTTCAAATTTTGTAATAACATTTCTAACTACTGCCAGGAGACTCCAGAACAGTTTTTGTTATTTGGCTTTTACAGATAAAGGAAGTAGAACATTTATTATTGTTACTGATCTAGTTAAAGAGCAATTATCAGACCATAACCCTTAAAAACATACTTCTCTTTTCCCAATATACATTTACATTTTCACAATCCATAAACGTGTATCCAGTCAGCTTTCACATCTCTATTACATCTCCAACAGACTGAAGAAGTCATTTTACTATACTGAACTTAGAGATTTTACCTGGTGCAGTGTTTCAGCGGTTAGCAATGTCACCTCACAGCAAGAGGTTTTCTGGTTTGATTCTTGGCTGGGGTGCCTTCTGTATGGAGTCTGCATGCACTCCCTGTGTTTGCATGGCTTTCCTCTGGTTGCTCCAGTTTCCTCCTACATTCCAAAGATGTGTCTGGAACATTTCTCCCTGGGCCTTTACTGAAAATGGCCCCTGTCCCAGTCAGACTTTCCTGGTAAACAAATGATAAATAAATAATACAGGGAGTAACAAACATTTTAAGTTTATCTTTCCGCATAAAAACTTTCCAGTATAAACTTGAAAAAGTTTGACTAACTGATTTAGGTAACAAAGTTTTATTCTTACAATCTGTTGAGTCACTCATTCCACTACTATCTAAAAAGATCCAGAATTTTACATCAAAATTATTATTATTTATAATTAACTTGCATAACTTGGACAAGCTTCCTTTGCAGGTCAATTTACCCTCGATGAAAACATTCATATGTTCATATAATGGGGGAATAGTGTTCTGTTAATCTTCACTCTAATCTATAAATTCACTTTCTGGTTAACAGATTCATCCAGCTTATAATCTTTCATTAAACATTTGGCAACTTAGCTTTTCCTTTTTCAAAGCAATCAGACCATAATACTAGTCCATTCCTTTTTAGTAAATTAGAGGTGTGCACAGATGGGAAAACACAAACATTTCCATTTTGATATTATTAGAATTTTAAAAAATATATTTCTTAACTGTTTTAAGAATTGATTTAATATACACAGAGTCTAAAGACTGAAATGAATTTCTTTCTAAGGTATATTATATTAACCAGATGAAAAGATTAAGTATTTCTAAACTTGTAAGAATTTAGTAAAAATCTGCTCCTGAATGGTTGTCCATTGACTAGTGCAATTTGAGTCTCTCCAGAGTGTAAAACAGTTAAAAACTGCAGCAGCAGAATAAGATTCTACATCTGGGAAGCTAATACCACCATGCTCCCATAATCTTGTATACCTTCTATAAGCGGTTCTTGGCTTTTTAGGATACCATAAGAATGAAGTTTGCATTGTTTTCATTTTCTTTAAACGCTTTCTTGTCCGGTATTAAAGCTAGTGAATGTAATATCCATAGAATCTTGGGCAATATAATCATTTTAATAAGTACTAACCTATCCTCAAAAGAAATAATAATAAAAAAAAAACAAACAAAAAAAAATTAATTCCATTTTTAGTAAGAAGTAACACTTCAATTATTTTTTTTCAAAATTATTGTTAAGCTCACATCTTAATAGATTTTTTATTCCTAAGTATTTTAATCCCTTTTCTTCACAGTTATATTTATATTTAAACTTCCTATCTAGTAATTGATTTAACAGTAAAGTTTCAGTTTTATTATTATTAAATTTCAGCAGCAATACATTTTGAAACTTTTCAATTTCCTCATCTATTTCTTCAGTCAAATAATTCAAATCTCCTATTGTTAGTAAAAATAACATCTGCAAAAAGCTAGCTGTATTTTAGATTGACAATCTTTGTTAATTGAGGGTCCATCGATTTTTTTTTTTCATTGCTTATTATACTGTTAGCTAAGTGTTTGATAACTAATGCAAATAGAACAAGGGATAGCCTTGTTTTGTGCCTTTGTTTAAAGTGAATCCTTGAGAAATGCAAGATCCAATTTTGAAAGATGCTTTGGAGTCTCTATACAGGCTTTTTAAATATTTCAATAAATTGTTCTGGAAATGCAAACGTTTCTAAAATTTTAAACAAGTAGTTCCAATCTACAGAATCAAAAGCTCTCTTGATATCTAAGCTAAATAGGGCTAAATTCTTGTTCATTCCTTTTGCTAAATCTAAGATAGTTAGCACCTTTTTTATATTATCATTAATCTATTGACTATAAATCATTTGATCTTTACTAATTAATCTACTATATCTCTTACTCTTCTAATGAATATGGAAGTAACTATTTTATAGTCTATATTTAATAACGAAATAGGACTATATGAGGAAACTAACTTCTTATCCTTTCCTTTTTTAGGTATAGGTGAGATTACAGAAAATTCCCATAAGGGAGGAATTATTTTATCACTCTGAATTATCCTGAAAATGTTACTAAGTGATTCTAAAATATTTAACCGAATCAGACTATATAATTCCATACTTAAAAACCATCTAACCCTGCAGTTTTAATATTTTCCCCTTTTTAAGCTTCTTTAATTTCTATTAGGGTGATAAGCTTATTCCAGAGATATTTGTTGGTCATTAAGTTTATTAGTAACATTTTTCTTTAAATACTTGGCAATTTTGTAATCAACAGGATTATTATTTTTGTCTTTATTAAAATCCTAACTGATCTTATTTAAAAATCTTAAGCAGTTTCTTTAGGCCTGAAGTAAGCTTATTAGGGTGAGGATTTCAGATATTATTGATTTGTGTCTTTTGTAGATTTTTGAAATCCTTGCATAACTGCAATTTTATTTTTCTAAAGCTATCTCCACTTTATGCATTGTAACTGATATTTTGTCATTCATTTTTAATGACTTCAGTATTATCTAATTTCTTTGCTTGAAGTTATTTAAATATTGTACATCTTTAAACTCTCAAAGAAAAGAACAGTTAGGACCAAATAATAAAATGAAAGAAGGGTTCCAGCCATAATCAAACAGCTCCAATAGTTTATTAAAATATTAGAACAAGATGAACACTTTCATCTCAACAAAGAGACTTCTTCAGATAAAAAATACATTAACATCACATGTTAAGTTGTCCAATCTCGTCTTTGTTCTTGCTGGATGGGTTCAGAGCTGATCCTCAGCTCTGACTCAGCCACTTACTATAGCTCAACAGCTCTTTACTGGCTCATGGCTACCCCTTATCCCAGAATGCCCAGTGTCAGCTACCCAGATCTTGTTTGCCACTTTAGCTGCGAGGTTGCGATCAATACTGACTCAGGTTTAGTATAATATTTTTTCCTCTTTTAAATTCAAATAGTGTGCTTAAAATTTGATATATAATTCTTCTCTTGTAGTAGTTTGTAAGTTTCTTTTATTGTAAACCCCTTATCTCGTCCTTGTGGTTTCTTTTTGTGCTGTGTTGGCCATTGCCTCTTAGTCGCTAGGCCTTCTGTTATTCCCTGAACTCGTTTAACTTAGAGACTTCTCACCCCCGCCCCCTTAAAGACAGCCATTTAAGATAGAGGCTCTCCTTTAAGGTCTTTATTAGTTTTTAGTTTTCTGTGGTAGTTTGGCTTTTTACTAAAATGTCTAAGAAAGTTAAAACCTATGGTTTTAAAAAGTGTGACTCATGCTGTCAGAAGATGTCTGTGACAGATGGGCACACTAGTTGTGTTTACTGCTTGAGGGCTCTGCACCTGCAGGACTCTTGTGCTATTTGTCATGCCTTTAGTTCAAGGGTCCTGCAGGAGCGGAAAAACAAGCTTATCCTCTGTGGATTGTTAAAATAGGATTCTCCGGCTAAAGCATCTAAGCCAGTGAAACCATTGAAACCAATCAAGCCATCAGCTCCATGTTCAGAACCAACCTGTGAGGATGACAAACCAAGTGTGTCGGTGCCGGCTGGCACTGAAAAGACTACCCCTCCGTTGGCTCCAACTGTTACTTTGGAGCTGTCTTGGAGTCACAAAAGAGCTAGGTCTCCTTCTTTGGAGCCAATTCACTTGGTGCCGCAATCACTATTACTCCAAAGCAAGTCCAGTCATTGCTCATCTTCTCACTCCTCTCGATCCTTGAGGCTATCGGATCAGGATGTGGAGAGAGTGGTCAGTAGGTTGCTTAAGTCACAGGCCCTTGCTAAAATGCTTTTGAGCCCGCCTCAACAGGCTTTGGCTCCATCTGCTTCGATTCCTCCTCCGACTATGCTTACTTCAGAGCTGGAGTCCATGGACGCTCCGATAGTGGTTCCTTCAGCTCCAATGACATCCTCATTGGCTCTGATGTTGACTCCAATTACCTTGATTCTTCCCCCCATCAAGGTATCTGGGGGTCAAAGCTCTCTCATCGGCTCTAAGGGGGGAAGTGGCATTGGACCCTTGTCTGACCCCGGTCTCCCCCTCGGAGCGTCGGCTCAGTTGAGCTCGATTTCCACATCAGCCTCGGAGCCATCTCCCTCGGCATGGGGTGGTGTTCCTGTCTCTTCAGAGCTGTACCCTTCCTTGGGTCGAGACTGTGACACCTTCGAGGTCATGCAGAGAGGGCTGTCTCCACAGACGGCTCCACTATCGGTTTCATCGGCTCCGTCCCCCTCAGTGCCTGTGACAATCTCTGCTCCTCCTCCAGCCCCAAAGTGTAGGGAACATATGCTCCAGAATACCCCATTGGGTAAACCCCCTTCTTCCAAAACCTCCCCAGAGCATTCTGAGCAGGCTTTTCAGAAGGAAAAAGTGCAAGAGGAAGCACCAAGACTCCCCTAGTCTGTCACCTCAGATACAGACCTGGATGAATTGGAGGGGTCTCCAAGGTCCCTCTCTGAAGATGTTTTTGGACATCTGTGAGATTCTCAGGCAGAGGCATAGCTGGACTTCCCTAGCCCCCTCTGAGGACGAGTCTGTATACCTGGATGCATTTGGTTCCCGACCTTCCACCTCCTGGTTGTCTTCACCTTTTGATCCACTCATGTCTGTAGTGTCTCAGAAGGCTTGGCCAGTTCCAGATTCCATGGAACCTGTCCCGGGGAGACCCAATAAATTCATCACAGCTCCCCAAGACAAACCATTCTTAACTAAAGCTGTCCCAGTTGATGCCATGGTGGTAGCAGCAGCCACAAAGAGAGAGTTAGCTGAAACCTCCTCATCTGTCCATCCACCGAATAAAGACTCTTGTACGATGGACAGATATGGGAAGCGAATGTTTTCATCAGCGACCTTCTCCCTTAGGTCCGTGAACTATCTTCCCCATTTTACTAGGCTTCAGGGGGATCTCCTAAAAGAGCTTGGAGATACCCTACAAGATCCCACAGCTGAAGGAGCTTCAGCCAAGGTAGCTACCCAGCTTGTAACTCTTAATTCAATAGTCAATTCCTCCATGAGGCTTATTTCATACGCAGCTGATGGAGTGAGTAGAGCTGCAGGAATAGGAGTGGCTCTTAGGAGACATTCTTGGCTGCAGCTGTGTCAGTTTGTGGAACCTTTCAGAGTGTCCTTCACCAATACCCCCTTTGATGGCTCCTCTCTCTTTGGGCCTCAGGTGAAAGACATGCTTACCAGGTATCAGCAGGAAGGCATTACACTCTCTGATGTCGGAGTCCATTTTTCCACTCCTACCAGACCATACCCAAAAGGTCAGAAGGGTGGAAAGATGTGGTTTCGAAAATCCCAGGGACCCTTGCCTGATGCACATGGTGAATTTTCCCCCAGGGGCAGAGAGGGAAATAATAATAATGGCAGACGCTGCCCTCGTGGCAGAGGGGGTCTGCAAAATCACGGTGACAGAGATATGTTCTCTTCCAAACCCTATCAACATCCCTGAAGGGATGCCCAACTGCTCAACTCTGGAGGCAGTCGGGGGAAAGCTTTCATTGTACCCAATCGCCTGGCAAAATATTACACAAGACAAATGCGTACTAGCCATTATATCCAGAGGTTACAAGATTCCCTTTCATCAACCCCCTTTTGTTTCAAAAAAATCCATCCCAGATGTTCCACCCAATCAAAGGGATCAGGCAGTCACAGAAGTTTCAAGACTGCTAGAAAAAAGGGTCGTCCAGGAGGTCCCTGCAGACCAAGTAGGATCCAGAACTTACTCAAGATTTTTTTTAGTGCTCAAAAAGACAGGGGACTGGAGACCAATTCTGGATCTCAGCAGGTTAAACAAATCTGTACAAAAAGAAAAGTTCTGGATGGTAACACTGCAGTCCATTCTCCCCTTTCTGGGTCAGGACAATTGGATGTGCACCATAGATCTTCAGGATGCGTACTATCATATAAAAATGGAAAGATGGTCCAGGAGATTTCTATGCTTCCGGCTAGGGGCCAGTCATTACCAATTCAGAGCTCTGCCCTTTGGTCTCATCACAGCCCCCAGGGTGTTCACCAAATGCATGGCAGTAGTCACAGCTCACCTGAGACGTCTAGGATTCCAGGTGTTTCCTTATCTGGATGACTGGCTCCTCACTGCTACCACCAGGCAACAACTTATAGAGGCATGAGATTACACCATTGCATCCTGTGCTCAACTAGGCATCACAATAAACTTTGAAAAATATGCCTTGTTGCCCTGTCAATCTATTACATACAAAGGAGCAGAGCTAAACAGAAGAAAATGATTATAAAATTGCCTCAGGAAAAAGTTTTCATTATTCAAAAACAGGTGTCACTTCTCCTGAGGAGCAAAATAATTCAAGTCAAATATGTTCTTCAAGTTCTAGGGTCCATGGCAGCAGCCATTCTTCTAGTTCCCTTAGCACATTTTCACATGAGAATCCTTCAGTGGCTTCTTTTCACACAATTGTCCTTCCAGGAATTACCCATGTCTCACATGATGCTAATTATGGAATCTTGCAAAAGACACCTTTCCTGGTGGATGGTCTCCCCACTAGTTACTCAGGGCAGACCTTTCGTGGCACCCCATGTGGTCACCACAGTGACCACAGACACTTCCCTGATAGGGTGAGGGGGCATTATCTAGGGAAGACGGTCCAAGGCACTTGGCAACCTCATGAGTACCACTTGCACACCAACATCCTAGAGATGAGAGTGGTGATCCTAGCATTGCAAGCTCTTCAAGACTCTCTCCCTGCTGGGACTATTGTAATACAGACGGACAATATGTCAGTGGTTTGCTACATCAACAAACAGGGTGGAACCAGGTCTTACCCTTTGTGCCGAGAGCCCCTCAGACTGTGGCAATGGGTAATTTCCTCCCAACATTTTCTGATAGCAATGCATATCCCTGGGACAGCCAACTTAATAGCGGACAGGCTCAGCAGGGCTATCCTCATGCCTCAAGAGTGGTCTCTGAAATGGGAAATTGTGGATCTTATTTTCCGCAAATGGGGCCAGCCTTGCTGCGATCTTTTTGCCTCTCCCCTCAACAACAAATGCAGCAGCTACTTCTCCCTTGTTCCTCCTCCAGGTCAGACACTCAAGGATGCTCTAGTCCATGATTGGCCTCAGGGATTCCTTTATGCATTTCCACCCTTTCCCCTAATTCCAAAAGTCATTCAGAAAGGAAAATCGCTGGGTTGCAAAATTATTCTCATTGCCCCCTTTTGGCCTTGACAGATTTGGTTTCCATTCCTTTACCCCCACCTTCTAGCCCAGCCTTGGATTTTGGACCCAGTACTGGACCTCATGATTCATCATTCAGGTGGGCTACACCAATCCCTTCAATCTCTCAAGCTCACAGCTTGGTTACTCCACTTCCAGTCCTAGCCAGGCTCCCTAATATTTCCCCAGCAGCGATTGATATTATTGTTTCCTCCCATAAGACAAATACAAGGAAAGTCTATGCTAGCAAATGGAAAAAATTCTCTTACTGGGCAGAATCCAGGAATTTAGATCCTTTTACAGCTCCTGTGCATGAGATTTTTTGGACTTCCTAGCAGAACTGTTTCATTCTGATGCAGCGGCTGCTACCATCAGAGTACAACTGGCTGCCATTTCAAATTTTCATGTTGGAGTTTCTAACTCCAGCATAATGTCTCACAAACTCTGTAAGGCCTTCATGAGAGGTACATCTCTATTTAGACCTCCAGTGAAAGAGCCACTTCCACCTTGGGATCTCAGTTTGGTTCTTACCTCCTTGATACTGCCACTCTTTGAACCAGCAGTATCATGTTCCTTGAAATTTCTCTCTTGGAAAACTCTTTTCTTAGTTGCTATTACTTCTGCCAGACGTGTTTCAGAACTTCATGCACTATGTGTTCGCCCTCCATACCTAGTTTTTCATAAAGACAGGGTTTCTCTGAGAACCAACTGATCTTTTCTACCTAAAGTTTGTTCAGACAACAATTTGAATCAATCCATTGAACTTCCTGTCTTTTTCCCTAGTCATTCCAACAAGGCAGAATACAGATTATACCAATTGGATGTGCATAGGCAACTGCATTTCTATCTCCATAGAACTAAAGAAATGAGAAAATCAGATCAGTTGTTCCTTTCATTTGCTAACAACAAGCAAGGCCTTCCGGTTTCTAAAGTAACATTGTCAAAATGGTTATCAGACACCATAGCCCATACCTACCATTTGCGACAAAAAGATCTTCCAACAAAACCCAAAGGTCATTCAACCAGGTCAGTAGCTACTTTGGTAGTGTTTCAATCTAGATTGCCCATATATTCAATTTGTGCAGCAGCTACTTTGGCAGATCCTCATACATTCATTTCTCATTACAAAGTAGATGTGGTCTCTCGGGGCAGGGCTTCATTGGTTCAATGGTTCTGAAGAGTCTGTTCCAATGAGCCACCCAGGATTGAGGTGCTAGGGATGCTGTCCCATCCAGCAAGAATGAAGGTGAGATTGGACAACTTAACATAAAGAAGTTATGTACCTACCATAATATTCCATGTTAGTTGTCCTTTATCTCGCCTTCCTTCTTGTGTCCCTCCCTCCTTCCCCCTTCCTGGAGGATTGAGAGGAGTTTCTCAATGATTTCACTGGCTAATTTGTTTTATTAGTTGCTTCCCAACCAAACCATGACAATTAACTGTATATCCAGGTTTAGAACCAAAAACGGAAAGTAAGCAGCAGAACGCCAGTAGCAGGTTAACGTATTTTAATAGCAACGTTTTCGCTACTGTTAAACAGTAGCTTCCTCAGACAATAAAATCAAGGCGCCAAAGCACTTTATAACAGGAAAAACATAAACCAGATGACATCATATCCTGTACAGGTGAGAATAACACTCACCTACTTATTTAAACAGACACCAAAATGCTGTAATAAACATATACCTGATATTAACGTACATAAAAGTACTAAAAGTGCTTCTAATGGATGACCAGTACATACACCTAATCAGGCGAATGCCTGTGTACACTTGAATATAAAAAATTAATAAAAGGTAAAAAAAAATAATAAAATAATAATGTATATGCCCAAGCTGCACACAATAAAACATCCAATAACATAAAATAGGGGACTAGGACATAATTCTTAATTCAAACCAAGTCCTCGAATAAAATTTTAATATACAATAAAAATACAATCTTATGTAATTTTAAAAACTCATCTTTGAGTTCCAAATTTAATAGTACAACAAGTAAGAACCTTAAGCCCCATGTTATCAAGCAATTTGTGTATGACCTAGAAAATCAAGATCTAAGGTAACTTTTGTATTTTAGTATAACAGATATGCTACTTGCTTCATTTAACCCTGGTGGGGCGAATGCGTTAAGGAGCAATTGCCATTCCAACTCTTTTATTTCCAGTAGTAAAGGTTGGGGCCCCCCTCTTATACCTAATGTTACCAAGTCAATCCCCATGAAGCAAAAACTGTGACCAGGGTTATCAATAATATGCTTTGAAAGAGCATTATCAGATTTTTGATTTTTTATAGCATAATTATGTTGGTAAACTCTGTCCCGTAATCTACGGTCAGTTTTACCAACATAAAATGCCCGGCAACAATTACATAAAGCAATGTAAACCACGGACCTGGTGTCGCAAGAAATCCTATGTTTGATGGAATACTTTTCATCTTTGATGGTAAAAGAATTCCCTGCCCTTAATAATCTACACCAGTTGCACATGCCACAAACAAAGGTGCCAGTTTGTCTAGATCCTGTATTATGTGTGTCCCAAATTTGCAACAGATCCTTGAGGTTTTTACCCCTCTTGAAAACAAATAGGGGATATGCCCCCAAGACATCAAGCAGTTGTGTATTATTTAAAATAAACTGCCAGTTTTTCCTAATAATGGAACACATTGTACCAGCATGATTGCTATATGTAAAAATGAACCTGGACTTATAGTCACTAGAATTGTGAATAGGCTCATTTAAATTACAGGAAGAAACTCCAGTAAAAGGGCAATCAGTAGGTGAATTAAGCAAGACAATAGATTGTGTAACATTCCGCCTTGTGTCTTGGAGGAGAGGTGTATAAAACCCTGAAGCTCTTTTCCTAGAAACTTCATCAATTAAGCTATCAATCAGTTCTCCCGGGTATCCCCTATTTAGGAACATATTCCTAAGGGTAGAACACTCCTCATCAAAGGCCTTGAGTGTGTTACACATACGTGTAGCTCTAACAAGTTGGCCTTTTACAATAGATCTTTTTTGTTTCCATGGGTGACTGCTGGAGAAATGCAAAAAGGCATTACAATAGGTGTGTTTCCTATAAATGCTGGAAAAAATGCCGGTATTGCAAGGATCTTTTATAAGTTTGACATCTAAGTAATCGATTTCACTGGCCGAAAATTTATGGGTAAATCTTAGGAAAGCACAGGACTCATTCATATCCTCAACCAACTTAGTCGCAATGTCAAAGTTGCCCTGAATGAGAATAAACACGTCATCTAAGAATCGTGTGTAAAGTTTATTAACATTTTTAAATAAAGGGTTCTTAAAGAGGACGGTCATTTCCCAATAGGCAACCACTAAGTCGGCCACACTTCCACCGCAAGGGGATCCCATAGCGATTCCCCTTTTCTGTAAGTAATAGCGGTTGTTGAAAATAAAAAAGTTAGAGGATAAAATAATATCTAAAAGTAGGGTGACTACTTCAACTTCATCTTTCGGAGCCTGTAAATGAACTAACATAAGCTCCACCCATTCCAATGCTTCTTGATGTGGTATAGACGTATATAAGTCTACCACTTTCCGTTTTTGGTTCTTTATTTGTGTGAATACTTTTTCGCTGTACTGGTCTGTTGCTGTGCGGAATGTCAAGCCCTAGGACGCCAAACCTTTTTGGGTCAGAAAACCCTGCCTCTAATGAAGCTTCCAACTCTTGTGACGCTAACAACTTCGACAAGCTGATGGCGTTTTTAACTCAACGTTTAGATTCAATCAATGCTCGGTTGGAAAAGATTGAATCTAACCCAGCGCCAAGTGCACATTCCCGTGCAGGGAACGTACCGGCATCCGGCTCTACATGTTCAATACCTCCAGGTCAACCCCAGAGGAAGACAACATTAAATGGGGCAAATTTGCCGGATGAAATCAACGATGCATCCAGTTTTTTGCTGCCTTCAAGTCAGCGGGAACTCACTCGTTCCGGCCAAACAGCTGTTCCTTCTCTTGGCCCTAACAATACGGGATCAATGAACGTGAACGGCGTTGTGGAGAATGTAAATAATATTTCTGGGCTTATTGGCATGCCTACCTTTGGGGAATGGGTTGAAAATACCGAGGCGTTCGCTTTTGGGCTGCCTGTCCATTCCGGCTCGTCGGCCACAGGTCTTCAACCTACAGGTAACATCGATGAAAGTATTTCAAGCAATTTTAAACTTTTAGACTCAAAAATGTTGAAAATAAAGAAACTTCAGCTTGAAGTTTCATACTTCAAGCAATGTATAAATGAAAAGATTGTGCCTAAGGGGTTGAGAAGTTCTTTTACCCCTACCAGGTTATTTCAAGATGGGACTTTTGTTAATGACCTTTCCAGCCTGTTTAACAAGCAGGGGCTGGAATTATTGGACTTAATGGTGAAACATTATGGGAAGCACATTGACTGTTTACTAACTGAAACTAATGCTCTTAATGAAAGTATCAAACTTGACACCAATTTTGTTCGGTACAAGTATGACTATCAAAGAATATTTGAAAGCATTGACGCTTTGTTGGTCAAATTAAAAGTGAATAAAAATAAAAAATTAATAAGGGATAGGCAAGCTTATGTTAAAGAACTAGCCTACCCTAATTTGACCAAGAAAGAAAAAGGGTTTACTACCATGGCTGAAATTCCTGACACTAATAAAAACAACTTTGGGACTAATTCTTCTGTTATTATTCTTGAAGAACAAGAATTTGACCAGGATGATGGGGATGAGGGCTCGTCGGCCTATCAGCCTAGGAGGAGCAATAGGATCAAGGCTAATGCTAATTATAAAGGCCAGCGCCCTAATGCTAACAATCAAAATAAATCTTTTTTAGGGCGCAGGAATTATCAGAGGAACAACAATCGGAACAGGCCGAAGTAGAAAATAACTTTGTGCCTTTACCTAATGACTCTGATTTACCTACTATTTTAAAGAACAAAAAAGGTGACTTTACTGTTTATAACTTCTCGAAGTTGGAAATTGAACAAGATCTTATTGAACTACTTGCTTATGGTTTATCTTTTGTACCTGATCAGAAGGTGTGTCTATCGAAATTATTGATAGAATTTAAGTGTTTTGTACGAAACCTTAACCTTAAAGTATTGTTCAAAGGCCTTCCTAACACAGAAAAAGCACCTTTTAAATTACTTAGCATTTTTAATCCTCCCTTGCACCCTATCTTACATACTTTTGAGTATGTTTGCGAACTTGATTTCAGACAACTGTTTAATAATATTAAATGGTTTAACAATTCCAGTAATATTTCATTAGAACAAAGATCAAGTTTGAAAAATCTGCGTAACTTACCCATTAGGGTGATGAAACCTGACAAGGGTGGGGGCCTGGTCATACTTGACAAAGAAGATTATAATGTTAGAATGACCAAGGTTTTGAACTCCCCTGCTTATGAACTTTCTTCTTTAAATGAAACAACAGGGCAATATAATAAAATCAAAGGGTACTTCAGGGACTTGTTTATTGAGGGAAGAATAAATATTGACACTTTTAATTTTATTAACATCTCGTTCCCCAAAGTCCCTGTTATGTTTGGGATTCCCAAAATTCATAAAAATTTAGTGGACCCACCTATGCGTGCCCTTGTTGATGGGAGATGTTCCATTACCCACCCTTGCTCAAAAGTGGTTGACCATATTTTGGGTAAATATCTTAAGTTACTACCGCAAATCTGCAAAGATTCTTGGTCCTTCCTTCAAGCCATTAATGATGTTCCTTTTTCACCTTCCAACAACTTCCTTACTATTGATGTGGTAGACTTATATACGTCTATACCACATCAAGAAGCATTGGAATGGGTGGAGCTTATGTTAGTTCATTTACAGGCTCCGAAAGATGAAGTTGAAGTAGTCACCCTACTTTTAGATATTATTTTATCCTCTAACTTTTTTATTTTCAACAACCGCTGTTACTTACAGAAAAGGGGAATCGCTATGGGATCCCCTTGCGGTGGAAGTGTGGCCAACTTAGTGGTTGCCTATTGGGAAATGACCGTCCTCTTTAAGAACCCTTTATTTAAAAATGTTAATAAACTTTACACACGATTCTTAGATGACGTGTTTATTCTCATTCAGGGCAACTTTGACATTGCAACTAAGTTGGTTGAGGATATGAATGAGTCCTGTGCTTTCCTAAGATTTACCCATAAATTTTCGGCCAGTGAAATCGATTACTTAGATGTCAAACTTATAAAAGATCCTTGCAATACCGGCATTTTTTCCAGCATTTATAGGAAACACACCTATTGTAATGCCTTTTTGCATTTCTCCAGCAGTCACCCATGGAAACAAAAAAGATCTATTGTAAAAGGCCAACTTGTTAGAGCTACACGTATGTGTAACACACTCAAGGCCTTTGATGAGGAGTGTTCTACCCTTAGGAATATGTTCCTAAATAGGGGATACCCGGGAGAACTGATTGATAGCTTAATTGAAGAAGTTTCTAGAAAAAGAGCTTCAGGGTTTTATACACCTCTCCTCCAAGACACAAGGCGGAATGTTACACAATCTATTGTCTTGCTTAATTCACCTACTGATTGCCCTTTTACTGGAGTTTCTTCCTGTAATTTAAATGAGCCTATTCACAATTCTAGTGACTATAAGTCCAGGTTCATTTTTACATATAGCAATCATGCTGGTACAATGTGTTCCATTATTAGGAAAAACTGGCAGTTTATTTTAAATAATACACAACTGCTTGATGTCTTGGGGGCATATCCCCTATTTGTTTTCAAGAGGGGTAAAAACCTCAAGGATCTGTTGCAAATTTGGGACACACATAATACAGGATCTAGACAAACTGGCACCTTTGTTTGTGGCATGTGCAACTGGTGTAGATTATTAAGGGCAGGGAATTCTTTTACCATCAAAGATGAAAAGTATTCCATCAAACATAGGATTTCTTGCGACACCAGGTCCGTGGTTTACATTGCTTTATGTAATTGTTGCCGGGCATTTTATGTTGGTAAAACTGACCGTAGATTACGGGACAGAGTTTACCAACATAATTATGCTATAAAAAATAAAAAATCTGATAATGCTCTTTCAAAGCATATTATTGATAACCCTGGTCACAGTTTCTGTTTCATGGGGATTGACTTGGTAACATTAGGTATAAGAGGGGGGCCCCAACCTTTACTACTGGAAATAAAAGAGTTGGAATGGCAACTGCTCCTTAATGCATTTGCCCCACCAGGGTTAAATGAAGCATGTAACATATCTGTTATACTAAAATACAAAAGTTACCTTAGATCTTGATTTTCTAGGTCATACACAAATTGCTTGATAATATGGGGCTTAAGGTTCTTACTTGTTGTACTATTAAATTTGAAACTCAAAGTATGAGTTTTTTAAAATTATATAAGATTGTAATCTTATTGTATCTTAAACTTTTATTCGAGGACTTGGTTTGAATTAAGAATTATGCCCTAGTCCTCTATTTTATGTTATTGGATGTTTTACTGTGTGCAGCTTGGGCATATACCTTATTATTTTATCTTTTATTAACTTTTTATTTTTTATATTCAAGTGTACACAGGCATTTGCCTGTTTAGGTGTACGTACTGGTTATGCATTAGAAATACTTTCAGTACTTTTATGTACGCTAACACCAGGTATATGTCTACTTCAGCACTTTGGTGTCTGTTTAAATAAGTAGGTGAGTGTTATTCTCACCTGTACAGGATATGATGTCATCTGGTTTATGTTTTACCTGTTATAAAGTGCTTTGGCGCCTTGATTTTATTGTCTGAGGAAGCTACTGTTTAACAGTAGCGAAAACGTTACTATTAAAATACGTTAACCTGCTACTGGCGTTCTGCTGCTTACTTTCCGTTTTTGGTTCTTTATTTGTGTGAATACTTTTTCGCTGTATATCCAGGTTTATTAATGGATTATCCTCTATAATTATATCTAGTGTGCGCTATCTCAAACGAGATCTGGGTAGCTGACGCTGGGCATTCTGGGATAAGGGGTAGCTTCGATCCAGTAAATAGCTCTCGAGCTATAGTAAGTGGACAAGTCAGAGCCAAGGATTGGCTCTGAACCCATCCAGCAAGAAGGAAGGCGAGATGAAGGACAACTAACATGGAACGTTATGGTAGGTACATAACTTCTTTTTCCTTAAATACCACTGCTAATTTCCTGTTTCATCAATTGAACAATCATTCAAAGAAAAATCCACAATTACATGTGTTAAAAAGTAATATTTTTTTAATATTTTTATATTTGACCAGTTGACAGTCTAATAAAATAATATAATGAATTAAAAATGTCTAATCTAACCGGTCTAATCTATAATTGCAGCCCTTTCTTTAAGAATAGGTTTAACTGACACATATTCATTCAAACTTGCGGGGGGGGGAGTGAGGTAGCTTTTTACCCAAGTTGACATACACGTTCTCTCTTAAAAAGAGTTAACTTCCATTTACCATCTATTGGGTTTTTTAATAATTTCAAGAATACCAAAATAGTAACCAACATGATTGGAACATTCTAAGGAGTGTATAAGGCACTAGGATCTTTCTTTGTCCTTAAGGCATATAGATGTTCATAAATTCTATTTTTAAGGGCCCTTTCAATTTTTCCTATATAGAAACATGAACAACTTCCACAGTTTGCTAAATAAACCAATTTGTTGCACAGTTCCCCTTCTTAAAATAGATTTTACTTCTCAACCCATTTTCTACTGTCAAACTCTCTGCTCTAATTATGCAGGAACAATAATTGCATATTCCACATGGTGTAGTTCCCCTTTTTTCTTTGTCCCTATTAGGTGCTTCTACCTCTGAAAGCTCATTGAAATTCTTACCAGTCCTGTATGAAAATGTGGGCCTATTCTCCACTATTTCATGGAGCTCTTTACTGACTTTGAAAATACACCAATTATATTACACAAAGGCTTTGTAAAATGGTTAAATTCCATAACATACACCTTGTCAAAATAGTACGCGTATTTAAGGAAGTGATGTTGATGTATTTTTTTCTCTGAAGAAGTCTCTTTATTGAGATGAAAGTGCTCATCTTGTTCTACTATTTTAATAAACTATTGGAGCGGTTTGATCATGGCTGCAACCCTTCTTTCATTGTATATCTTAATCTATGAAGTTAGTCTCTTGCAAGAATATAATGTCGTCTCTATTTAAATTTGGATATGTTCCCATTATTTAATCTATTTACATTAACAGATGATAGATTAAAACTGTCCATACTGTGTATTTAAAAATATTAGTTTTAAAAGATATGACACATTTATCCACCATATTAATTTTATTGTATAGAACCCACGGTGGTGGTGCTGCGGTAGCATTGTCGCCTCACAGTAAGATGCTGTCCGGTTCGATTCTCAGCTAGAGCGTCTTCTGCATGGAGACATGCGTGAATGGGTGTACCTTCATTGAAGGTTGTGCGTCACGCCTGGCAAGCCGGTACGTAAAAAGCAACTGCCAATCATTAGCGGACTGGAGTTCCGCTGTGGCAACCCCTAACCGGGAAAAGCCAAAAGACACAGACATTAATTTTATTGTATATAAGACTCTAATGCATTCCTCCAACACTATCTTAACATTCCACATTTTTTAATTCTTCTTATCTACAAACTAAACTGTTAAAACTCATAAATAACAAAAACAAGTCTACAACTTTAATAATTTCTCAAACTATCATGGATACCAAAGTTCCTAGATTACCTACTGAATAGACAAACTACTTTACTATCTCTCTCTACCTACCAATACCTAAACATTTGTCAAAAAACTAGCCAAAAGCTACTGTGACTTACAAATAATTATGATAAGTTAAAAATAATAAGAGACTATTAATTTAGTTATATATTTTGCTATTTAAAATATTCCCCCTTACTATATAAATTTAATAATCCTCTTCTATTAATTACAAATATTAAATAATCCAACAAATAGTGTACTATATACCTATTTATGTAATAGTATAAATTCTCCATTAAATATTCTTAACTTATTCACTAATTCAACATTATTATAACTAAATCTCTAAATAAATAAGTAGAACATTGTGGGACCTGAAGAGATAAAGATATTTGTAAACTTACAGGTGACAGGTAATCTTATAATATTAAACTATTATACAAAAGGAAAATCAATGCACATATATATTCCTCATGATAAAAGATATGCACACATTTTATAGATGTAGCAAAAACTCTGAATTTTAAAAGTACAAGTGTCTATATCTTAAATTGTTTAACACTCTTAATATAATAAATATCAAAATATTTAAAAATCCTTTAGCTTATTAAAAAAATTCATAAAAAATGTATACATTACTGAGGTCAAAGAGAATGTCTTGTTATTTTTATGGAGTAAAAAATGCATTCTATATTGTAAATAAAAGTTACAACATGCTTAATTCAAGTCCCATTCTCCCTTCTTGTGTTCAAATATATTGAAAAATCTACTTTGCTTTCCAGTAAAACGGATTTACTGATTCAGAAATATAGCACTCAAATTCTAGCTCTGACTTATGAAATGAGTTATTTTAGGTAGTGTTAGTGAGTCTAATAATAATATTATAATAATATTTTGTGCCATTCTGCGCTAACTTCGAGCAGATCTGGGAATTGCCAGTTAGATTCTTGACATAGCTAAAGAATGCCTTGTGGTTATCTTTGGAGCCCTTGGCAATTTTTCTTTCGAAGCTAGCCTTAGATGATTTTATGAGGGATCTTAATTTCTTGCTGATACTGATCAGGGATGTCTTCCAGCTTGGAGTTTTACTCTTTTCTGTACTAGTTTCCTCCTTCTATTGTATAGCTTGTTTAGTGCGGGGGTCCACCAGACTGGTTTCCTTTTCTTGGAGGAGTGAGTCTTGGTTTTGCTTGGGATAGCATGATCCATGCATTCTTGTAGGTGCCTGTAGAGTGCATTAGTAAAGGATTTTGCAGCTTGGGCAGCGTTATCCTTTAGCATGGGGGATTTGAAACTTTTCACTTCGGTCTTAAATAACATGAAGTTTGAAAAGTTTTTCATGGTGGTTTCTTTGACCGGGGGTGGGGGCGGAATGTGGATATCCAGAGTCATCATGCTGTTATTAATAAAAATAATTTTGATAAAAAACTTCTGAAGATGCTATTGCCTGTATAGTAATGCATTGCTATAACATAAAGAATCTTTAAGCATAAAAAAATGAGAAAAAGATTATTTGACTGTTTTGCCTAGAAATAAGAACACAACTGAGTTTATAACTGTTGTGAAAAGATTTTCCAGATACATGGACTGTGATACTTGCACAACTACAAGTACTAATTATTGGCATTAATGATCTGTTGAACTAACAGTAAATTCACATAGGTTCATAGGTTCATAGATTAGTACTTGGCTACCTGTCCTTGTGGACCATTTTAAGTCTAACTAATTATCTCATGTGAGAATCAAACCCTGCGCCTTGTCTCTGTAAGGTAAACACTTTAACCACTATGCAAACCTCCCTCCCATGACACACAGATCCAGAGTTAAGACTAGTGCACAGTTGTCTCATAAAATATGTATAAAATAAGATGGATATTACAGATAATAATGGTACTATATATTTAAGAAATATGCTTAAGTAAACTGAGTAACCGTGTAATGTGACATCTATCAGTCAGTGTGCACCTACTAAAACTATAAGTTGAATGTGTTAATGTGGTGTCTGTTACATTTTATTTAAGGCCAGTACCAACATACTGTCTGTTATAATACTGACAGGTCCCTACTCCAGGCCAGCAATCAAGGAGTCTCAAACCTCACCACTGACTCTAAGATCAAAGATGAATTTACACAGTATTTTAAGATGCAGCTCCTCCATCAAGCACAATTTCCCTTAAGAGCACACAAGGAGCAAGCTCCAGACCTGGGGCTGGACTCTCTTTCTCCCTCTGGGCCCACACAAAACTCCATAATGACAACTTTGCACGTCTGTGTCCCTGTTCCCAGTAGCTGACACACACACACTTGGATATCTGAGTTTCATACAGACACATACATACCTACATACCTCAGATTTACTAGCTGTGCCCCTTTCTGCACATACTCTGAGGTAATCATGCTGCCACCAGTCATTTACCCTAAGGCTCTTACAAAGGGTACCCAATTATAATGTAAAATTTATACTAATGCAAATGGTAGGGAGCAACCAAAGTAGCAAGGCTTTCAGGAGTGGCCACAGTGTCAGTAAAACAAGCATAAGTACTGTCAAGATGTTAAAAATATTCTCTAAAGGACCACCCACAATGAAAGGTATTAAAATATTTAATGATAAATAACACAGAAAACAGGAGAATACTGAATACAATAAACAACAGAGTTACAACCACAGTGATATAAAAATAATGCAGTTGGATAGTTTCTCACAGATGCAGAAAACAATACAAAACTATTCTCACTAAATGTCCCTGACCAACTAAAGAATTACTGTTCCCTGACTACTTACTAAAGCAAGACAAGCTGATGTGTGCTGAGTGTCTTACCACAACAAAAGCCAGATGATGTCTCTCTTTGTCTGCGTGGATGTGTGAGATATATATCCTGTCAGAAATCTTTCTCGTCAGGTTCCAAAATACTGCTGTGAGAGTTCCAAAGAAACCAGATGCTGGTTTAGGATGACATCACCTCTGGTCACCTGACTCTGGTACAATTCACACACAGAGCTTTACTAAAATATGTGGCAGCATCTGAAAGCTATAACACAATTTCAAAATTTCTATTCTTCCAGGGTTCTCTGATAAACACACACATTTGATCAGTTACAACACTACAACCTAATATACATGCATACATTCTTTCTGTCCAGCAGGACCTACTGTTGATACATTGTAACACAAGTAACTTTATAAATATATATTTAACTCAAACATCTGTATAAATCAGTGTGATAGTCAAATAACATAACATTTTTAAAAAAAAACTCCAGCTAGCTATGCTGGCATATCTACACATGAACTGCCCAACTCTCCCTTGCACAGATGACACTACCTCATAACATCACAGATACAATAGCCATTTTTATGATGATCGCAATGTTTTTTTTCTTCTTTTTAGATTTCAAATTAGTTTCTCACAAAGGCTTATTGCTTCTATGGTGGTAATTTTGATAAAGCTATTAGTGAAACCAATTTGACTTTTTCCTCCAAATAAAGTTTTATGCATCAAAAGCGTACCTGTCTCTTGATGAAAACATACAAGAACAGCTAAGGAGGTGCACCACCTGTTACCAATCTGGTCTACGTGAGTATGGATAATTACTGAATTTCTTTTAAAACAAAATAAATGGCTCTTGGATAAAGTTGATGATTTAGAAAATAGACTGAGATGAAATAACATTGCAATTTATGGTACACATGAAAAGTATGACAGAAACAATATTATATGCTTTTTAACAACCTGGCTACATAAAACATTAAATCTACCTGAAACTTTATCTTGTGGCATTGAAAGGGCACATAGATCCATGAGAGCAGCTTTGAAGAAGGAAAACTCGCCCTCATGTTCAATTATAGTTAAGTTTATGTCTAGCTTAGAAAAAGATTAAATATTAAAAACAGCATGGTCCAGCCCACCTATTAAAATAGGTGAACATGTAGTCAGAGGTGACCGTGATTATTTCAGTAAAGTAATGAGTAAAACAAAATCCTTCTTACCACTAATCAAGGAATCTAAAAAGAACCACTCGTGAGGTTGAAGAATGCACCAATGAGTATGTCTGCTATCACGTTGGAACTTCCGGGAATGTGCGTTGCTAGAAGAAAACGGTTGGTAGCCATCGCCCATTGCCATATCCTCATGGTCTCTCAACAAAGGGGGTAAGATTTGGTTCCACCTTGCTTGTTGATGTACCAGACCACCGCCATGTTATCTGATTGAATTGCAATTGTCCCAGGTGGCAGCAGGGGATGGAATGCTTGCAACGCCAGAAGCACCGCCCTCTGCAGAACATTTATATGCAAATGGGCTTCCAGTTGGGACCAAGTACCTTGGACTGTCCGTCCCTGACATAGCCCACCCACCCCATCAGGGAGGCGTCCGTGGTCACTGTGGCCTTGGGTTGCTGGGGGGAGAGGGGGGAACCATTGTGAGAGATTGTGTGTCATCCACCAATTTAAATGCTGTTTGCATCTGTGGGTTACTTGAGTCATGGCTGAAAGAGGATGCTGAAAAGGATACCATTGGGTGAGTAGTAGCCATTGTAGAAGCCTCATGTGAAACCTGGCTAGGGGAACAATGGTGATGGAGGCTGCCATGGAACCCAACAGCTGTAGAACTGAGTGAGCCGTGGATTTTTCCTTTGAAAGGATTGGAATTAGTTGTTGCTTTATCCTTAAAATTCTGGGCTCTGGAATAGCAGCTCTGCAGTTTTTTGTGTCCAAGATAACCCCTATGAATTCTGTCGACTGAGATGGGGTGAAATTGGATTTCTGACAGTTTATGGTTATGCCTCTCCTTTGAGCAGCGAGGAGAGAGTATGCCAGGGCTTTTTCCAGTAGATGTCTGGTGGGGGCGGAAATGAGCCAGTCGTCTAGGTATGGAAACACCTGGAATCCTTGAAGTTGCAAGTGAGCTGTGACAACTGCCATGCACTCTGAACACACTGGGGGTTGTAGAGAGTCAGAAGGACACTACTCTGAACTGGTAGTGACTGGCTCCTGCACGAAAGTGCAGAAATCTTCTTGATGGCCTGTCCACCTTTATGTGGTAGTACACATCTTGAAGATCTATAGAGCACATCCAATTGTCTTTTTCCAAAAGCGGGAGGATAGACTGTATAGTGACCATCCAGAATTTTTGTACTCTCACAAACTTGTTCAATACACTTGAGATCCAAAACTGGTCTCCAGTCCCCGGTTTTCTTTGGCACCAAAAATAGTCTTGAGCAGAATCCGGATCCTATCTGGTCTGGAGGGACTATTTGGATGACTCACTTTCTTGGCAGCTTTTCTATCTCTAGTGCTGCTTCTTCCCTTTGACTGGGAGGAACATCGGGAAGGGTTTTTGAAGGGACGGGACAAAGATCAAAGGGGATATGATAACCTCTGGTTATGATCCTTTGTACCCAAGAATCGGTGGAGATGGTTAGCCAGGCAGAAGGGTACAAGGAGAAACGACCCCCAACCAACTCCAGAGGAAAGGAGTTGGGCCGCTCTTCAGGAGTGCTGGTAGGATTGACCAGGGAAAGAATCCCTGGAACCCTGGTTACACGGTCCCCCTCTGCCCAGAAAGGAGCATCTTCCCTGTGAGTTTCCCCCTCTGCCTATGGAGGAGAACTTGGCCTGTGTGTCACGGAAAGGACCCTGAGATTTCTTGAACCATATCTTCCCACTCTTTTGGTTTCGGGAGAAAGCACATTGAGGGGAAGAATAACAGACACCTATGGCAGAAAGGGTCTTACCGTCCTGTTCACATCTGGCCAGTGTGCTTTTAACTTTGGGCCCAAACAACAAGGAGGGCTCAATGGGGGCATTAAGAAAGGAAGACTTAAAAGGTTCTGCGAAGTTGCACAAGCGCATCCAGGTGTGTCGTCTCAAGACCGCAGCTGAACCCGCCGCTCTAGCTGCTCCTTCAGATGCGTGAGATATCAATCACATAGAGAAGTTAGATATAGACTCAATGGTGGCCAGCTGAGAGGCCACTTTGTCACGGACCTCATCAGACACTGCACCAGCCAAGGTTTCAGAGAGCTCAGAAACCAGATCCCTTTGAAGCCTGGTAAAATGTGCCATATAATTCAGGGACCTGAAAGAAAAGATCGCTGAAGCAAAGGTGTGCTTCCCTATTCTGTCCAGGGCCCGGGACTCTCTGTTAGGCAGATGGACAGTCTGGCTTTCTTCTTCTGCCAGATCCTTTTTTTGTTGCAGCCGCCACCACCAAAGCATCTACAGGAAGACCTTTGGACCAATGGGGATCCAAAGCAGGAGGGGACAAGATCTTATCTGGCCTCCGGGGAATAGCTTAGATGGTATCAGGGGCCCTCCAAGCATGCTGTACGATGAACTTGACAAGTTCATCAGCAGGTGGAGTAACCCAGGAGGTAGGGGGGCTGGTCGCGAAAAGCCTGCAGGAACACAGATTCCTCAGGGGTCAGATTAGAGGATTGCCAGTCACCTCTCTGTTTCAAGATTTTGAGGATATCGCCAAAGGATATCTCAGAGGGTGACCGAGGGGATCCTTCCCCCTCATCGAAATCTGTGCCTTCAATGAGGGACTCCTCTGTGGAGTCCATGTGCTTCCTCTTGCATGATCTTTTCCGGTGGACCTCCTCAGTGGGAGAAGCTGGGGAAGACAATGGAAAGGGGGATTCCTGAGGGAATATGTCCTGAGGCCCTTGCACCCGGTGTCCGCTAGGTGCAACTTGTGAAACCAGTGTACCAGAGGAGGGAGGAGGTATAGACAGTCCGGCATCGCCAGTAGCAGTGAAAGCCTTCTCCATCAGTTGGAAAGCTGGTCCACCCGGAGAGGAGTGTATATCTAAGACAGGGGGCACTCCTCCCCTAAGTGGCTTTGTGTGTGTGAGTACATGTTAGGATATGGTTGTGCATTAGTTTGTGTGTGTGTGTGTGTGTGTGTGTGTGTGTGTGTGTGTGTGTGTGTGTGTGTGTGTGTGTGTGTCAGTACATTTTAGGATATGGTTGTCCATGAGTTTGTGTGTGGGTGTGTGAGTATATGTTAGGATATGGTTGTGCATTTGTTTGTGTGTATGTGTACATGTTAGGATATGGTAGTGCATGAGTTTGTGTGTGTGTGTCTGTGAATGCATGTTAGGAGATGCCTGTGTAATTGAGTTGAATGGTTTGCTAGGGACAATGCTAAGATGGTTACCTCTAACTACATCCGTGTTTGAATCAGAGATGTGATAATGAGCAGTTTGTGAGATGATGCTCAGTGTGGCTTTATTATGCCTTGGAATCATTGAATATCTTGTTTGTACTACTGGGCACAGTGACATTGCCTAGACAGCACTGGCAGTAATATGTTTCTGAATCTCAGACATTATTTTGATACTGGTGGGTAGAGCTGTGAGATAATGCTATTAATAAATATTGTAGATTACAGTTAAGTTCTAAACCATGAAGATCTAATTGATTTAGCACAGCATAATCCATAGATAAAGAAAAACAATGTAGATTTTGTAAATTTAACTTATAATTTGAGACACTTGATAACACTTTAATGGCCTTTAATGTTTTGGGAATATCTCGGGGGGTAAGATAGATATTTACTTTGGTTGAAAATAAGTTTTATTTAGCAAGTATAGCGATTGTGTATAATTATTAAACGGATATGGATTAGTGAATATCTTTGTCTTGGTCCATTTGTGATAGAGATTGTTTTACATAGATGGCTTAACTGAAATTGGGATTGAGAGATTTTTGTACAGAATAATTAATGTATTCAACTCTTTTTGAGAAACCCAAACAGCAAAGAGTAGTTCACCTAATCAAATGCCTTGGATGTGTATATTGTAAGTGCAGAGACTTCTAAGCCATGTTTTAAACCAAGTAATGTTTTGATGGTTTGCAAAATTTCTAGTGTTATGATTTTGTCATTTGTTTGCCTTGTTGCATAAAAAACAAACAAAAAAAACGATAGGGTAAAATTATGTATTGGGTTTGTTTAAATAGTCTGATAAGAAAGTAGAGTAAAATTTAATATCTAGATTAAAGTGTGATAGTTCAGTTAGAGAGGTCCAATGAGTGTGAATTTGACTTCTGAATGAGAATATTTTTGTCTTGTTTTATACTGATCTTTGCATCCTTGGGTTAAGTGATTTAAAACCTAAAATATTATTTTGTATAAACTGCATCATTTTTTTATAATTTTTTCAGTAATGCAGTGCAGTTACATTTTGACTCAATGAATTACCTGCAAAGAAAAAAAACATTTGTCAAGATGTTTACAAGATCTGAGTAATTTAGGGGAAGAAAGAGAAAGTTAGATACTGATTTACCATGGACTCATTATTTAAAAAAAATTATATTATTATGTCTGTTCTCAGATAAGATCTAAAATGTACTAGAGCTGTTTTCATTAGATTTTAAGTGTTCCATCTTCAGTTTCTTAACTGTGTAACTTTCATGAAAAGTTTCTAAATGTTTATTATACTGGCTAGTATTTTTGATGGGATTTGATCCCTTTCAGAATAAGCAGGCATTTTGTTAGATGTCATTAGAGCTATGGCCTATATAATGAGTTTTGCCTTTGTCTACCAAACACCACTTGACATGCCTCCCAAAGAGATGGGCACAGTCTGGAATCTCTGTCTGTATATGCAAGTTCTAGAATCTCTGTCTGTATATGCAAGTCTTTCAGATATATCCAGATTATATTTAGCAACAGTAATTTAAATAAAGAAATATGATATTCAAATTATGTAGTAAGCCACATTAACATGGCTAACTTCTAAGCCATGGAGATCTAATGGATTTAGCACAGCATACTCATTAGATAAAGAAAACAATGTGGATTTTGTAAATTTAACTTACAACAAGCCATTTTCCCTCTTATCAAATGCAAACATTAAGACAGAAAGTATTTAAGTATGAATTCAGTCAGGTTTAAAATCAACAAGAATTGTTTTGCTTCTTGAGGTATGCAAAGTTAAAATGTATTCCCCTTAAAAATAAACTGAAGTCTGGAGGGAAAAACTATGTAGAATTTTCTGTTGTGAATTAAACAGGCATGGTCTTTTCCATTGTTATTTATATGCCATGGAAACGTCTTGTAGGATTTTAAGTCTGCATCCAGTTTTTTTTGTATCTTTATATAGGCACAACATCTTGATAATTCAAACCTTTAACACAAATCTAGCTTGGTGAGTTTAATTGTGATGTCTGTGCTTTGTCTATACTCTGTATGCATGCTGTGTTTGCAGTTTTTCAGATGAAGCAGGATGGCCAAATGTCATAGGTCCATAGGTGTTTACTAGGCTAACGACCACAAGGCTCTTTTTAAGCTTAGCCGTGTATCCCAAATCTCTGACAAGTTCTAATACCCTTGATAAGTATAAGCAAGGGCCTGGGAGATGAACCATTTGCAGGTTGCCTGTATCCACTGGAGACATAGGTGCCAAACCAGGGATGAATTTCTGGTTCCCCATTCAATTGGCCAAGTTGCATTTGAATTGGGTTAGGGTGGAACTCTGCTTCACATGGATGGAGAGCCTATTCCACAGACAGGGTAGTCTATGGGGTACATACCTGTCTCTTCGGTAGGTCCTATTTATATCATAGGCAAGGTTTAAGTCTTTGGTTATATTTTTCTGGTAGACCTGTAATGGTGATATTATTTCTTCTACTACTTGTCTCTAGCTCAAGCAGTTTTTCACTTATGAGATATTAATGAGGTATATAATGGACGGTCTTTTTTACATATTGTGGATTTTTCCCCCTGTTTCAGATATACCATTTTCAAAAATCCCTTCTTTTATTTACTTTTGATAGAGATATATTAATGGTTGTTAGGTATTTGGATGGATTTTCTGTCATTTATTCTAGTGATAGTAGAACATATTTAAGGTCTTCCATAACAACTTTTTACTCATATTTACAGCATGTGAGGTTGACTTTCTTGTCATACTTGCTTCTTATTTTGTGCTTTGTGTTTGTGCTATCTTCCTGTCATTTACTTGTGACGAAGAATTTATTAACAGTCTGATGCTCCATTTGTTCAGATTATTTAGGTATTTAAGGTTTGAAGGCTAGGAAGTTCATTCTGATTGAAACTCCCAACAAAAGAAGCAGACCAGTTGCAGGTATTTTTAAATCAATTTCTGGATTGTAGAGAGATTATTTTTTCAGGTTTGCACTAAAAGAATAGGCTAAATACAGCAGTAATCTTGAAATATTAGTCCTTTTTTACAGAAATTGCCTCAGAAATGGCTACGATCCCAGTACTGAAGTGGAGTAGTATGGAGTAGCTGCTTATTCTTCATCCAACTTGATGATTCCTTCCACAAGCTTCTTCAGAAGTGTTTTTTTTTAATTCACAATACTTGCTTCATGCTATTATTAGAACTCACTTCATCTTGAAATTTGATGTAAAATTCCCATTCTTCACAAACAGATGGAATTCAACACTTAAGAATTGAGACTCCCTGTCTAATTCATTTAAAATAACTCTGTTCCCGATTGGTAGTATTCTACCAAAACCTTTTCTCTTTTTGGGTCTAGCAAAGTTATTTTGACCACTGATGCCCTTATTTTCAAGAGAAGAATGTCATCAAATCAATTTTAATGAAAGTTAGTATCATTGTAAAATAAAACTATGACCACTAAAAATCTCCTCTCCAAAGTGACAGTCTCCTTAGATACAGAGGCATAAAAAATGCCATTCATGCCACACCTAACTTTGTCTATTTCATTATATTCAATTCTTCAAGCAGCCTTTTACTACTCCTTGGATCAGGGTCTTTTAATGATAGTAAAAAAATAATGACTCTCCCCATGTTTAAATTTGTATGTAATAAGACCTAATATGTGGCTAAACCATTTCAGTGATATGCAAGACATGCACATCTTTTCTACTTGTTTGTACTCATATGTGTGCAGTTTAATGTGTTTCTCCTTATTCCCTTTATCTGAATGCTTTTTATTCTGATGTAGATAAGCATTCTCTGCCAACTTCCTTCTTATGTCATTAAACTAATACCCAGAAATATTTCTTGTGACATTCGCCCTGAAGAGAAATTGAAAAACAAAACATTATAAAATACTTGGATACAAATCTTTCTTACAAAAATGTAATACTTTGATACTCTTTGTAATTTTAGGACAGCTTTTTTATTGAAATATTTGCATATGTATTCACATATTTTACACAATTATTGTATGTGAAAAATAATCTAGTTGTGGTTTCATTGTACTGATTACATGTAGTAATACCTCAATTCATTTAAAATGTATCATGATTCACCAATATTTTCCAAGAATGAAGTTTTCTGTACAGCCATTTGTAAATTCTTTAATTTTTAAATTTCTTCTGAAACTCTATTGATTTTTCTTGTGAACTATCTAATAAAAATATTAAACATTTGTCTAGTTTCCTGACACATTAATGTTTTGAAATAAAGTAACGGGTTTTGTTTATGTATTGATTGGCATTTGTTTACCAAGAAAGTCAACTGAGCCAGGAAAGCCCATTTTCAGTGGAGGCCCTGGTAGAAAAGCTCCAATGTAAGAAGAGAGTTATATACGAATACATAAAGTTGCAAAAAAGAAAAATTATACAAAATTCAAAAAGTTTCATAGAAATTTCATAAAAATAGAAATAACAGAAAAAGGTTGCACATAGTCATAATATAGAGGGACAATAATGTGGTATAATACAGTGCAAAATGCAACTAATTCAGGATTAGAAAGAAGCAGCATAACAAAGCAAATGGCTTTGGCATTAAAATAGAACAGCTAGTTAGAATATATGAATATAACATATTGAGAAAGGGATAGAGGATGTTACTTTTATGAATGCAAAAAGGAAAGGGAGAAAGTAAGATAAGAGTGAGAGAGAGAGAAAGGGAAAAAGAAAAGTAAAAGTAAAGAAACAGTGCCAGTAACTAGGCAGAAAAGAGAAGGAAGAGGAATTAAAGAAGTGCAAAGGGGAAAAGGTGGAGCAGTGATAAGGTACCGAGAAGAAGCAAGAGGAGGAGTAAAAAAATGTAAAATTTCTTAAGAAGTAGAGAAAACTTTTAGCACCAAGTTAGAGTAAACTGTTTCATGGTTTATTTAGTAAAATTAAGTAATGCCAGAGTGTGTAGCGTCCATTTGGAGAGAAGATTATTGTGTAGTTCACTATTAAAGTCGGAAGGGCAGTGTTGTAAGCAAATAGGAGGAGGTAGGTTAGTCCATATTTTGGCAAAATTCCAGGACTACAGTAACTGACCTGCAGGTAGCTTGGGCTTAGGAACTTGGAGCAGATACTGGTGTTCAGATCGAAGGGACGTAACTGAGTTGTTGAGGCTGAATAAGGACCTGAGTTCAGGGCAGTCCTGAGGCTTGTATATCAGTTTATGTGTAGTTGTGAGCTGAAGGAGGAGAAGGTAGTAGGGGAGTTCCAGCCATTGTAATTGTTTTAGGGCAATACAGTGGTGTGTAGAGTAGCGACTATTAGTGGTGAATTTAGTAATCTTGTTACAGCTTGTTTATAGTTTTGTTATCAGGGAAGAGTATAGACTGATTAGTAAAGGAGCACCTTAGGTTAGTGAGGGTAAAAGCTAAGATGAAGCTAAACTTTGTTTAGAAGGGAGGGAGAGGAACTTATTATGTCTCTAGAGTAACCTAATTTTTTTTGCGAGTCTTGCTTATATTGTTTTGAATGTGAAGATCAAATTTGAGGTTTATATCAATTATTATTACTAAGAATTTAGTGTGGGTTACTAGAGTTTAGAGAGAAGATTTTGAGGTTGACTAGATTAATAGCAGTGTTTCTTTTGGGCGTAAATATAAGTTTGGACTTTTTAGGGATTTAAAGAGAGGTGATTTTGTAAGCCATTTTTCTACAGTGAAAAATGCTGCCTGTGTAGATTTCTGTAATATATCTGAGTTTTGAGCAGAGCAGGCTATAGTAGAGTTGTCTGCGTACTGGATTACGGAGCCCTGCTGAATGGCTTGGTGGAGGTTAATAAAAATATTAAACAAAGAGGGCCTAAAATTGAGCCTTGGGGTACTCATGCAGTGTCTATATTAGAATGCCAAAACCTCACTTACGTGAATCCCAAAAGGCTGACACATACACAGCGAACCGCAAGAACACCGAACGTCCTTAAGCGCAAAATTCAAAATATCGAATTGCCATAGCTGGCTAACTCCACCGCCTGCTATGTACTGCCTACCCAAACAAAATAAATATGAATTTATTACTATATATGCACTTACCTTAACCCACACCCTAACCCTAAGGTCAGTAACTATTTCACATTTATGTTAGGGAGCTATACCGGATAAGGGAATCTCCTACTGATGTTTTACCTCACCAAACATGGTGTGGACAACTATGGCGATTTGGTATTTTGAATTTCATGCTTAAGGACGTTTGGTGTTCATGTGGTTTGCTGTTTGTGTCGGCCTTTTGGGATTCATGTAAGTGAGGATTCATCATTCTAATATAGACCCACTCATATAGGGTTGTGCAAATAAGGGGAAATGGAGTCGTGACATTTAATGGCATGCTGTCTGTTGGAGAGTTAGCTTTTGAACCAGTTAACAGATTGGGGAGATAGACCTATACTGGAGAGATGGGAGAGGAGGATAGGGTAAGAGATGGTATTGAATGCTTTTGATAAGTCCAGTAAAATGTCAGATACACTGTTACCTTAATCATGGGCTTTGTTGACTATGTCTAAGAAGAAAATTAGTGCAGGAGATGTGCTATGTCCTGGATGGAACCTGTGCTGAGTAGGGGAGAGAATATTGTATTTTAGGTGGTAGTCTAAAAGTTGTTTTTGCATGTATTTTTCAAGAATTTTAGAGATAGGAGAAAGTATAGCAATGAGCTGAAAATTAGAGATATCAGTAGGGGGGCCCCCCTTTGTGAAGTGGTAAAATGATGGCTTTTTTCCAGAGGCCAGGGACATGGGATTCTTGGAAAGACATGTTTATCAGGATGCTAATAGGATAGGCCACTGAGTCAGCAGCAAGGTTTAGAAATTTGGCAGGAATTCTGTCAGCGGAGTTAGCATGGCTTTAATTTCAGAAGAAGTTTTTTGATGTAAGAGGTAGGGATAGGAGAGAGAGATTGAACTAAGGTTGTGAAGTCTGTTGTATGCAGTTTGTTTGGGGAGTGTGAGCATTAGGAGTAGGATGCTGTGAGGTATTTTTAGTGTTGGGAAAGTTCTGAGGTGTAGTATGTTGGAGGGAAGAGGGGGATGTAGAAATAGAATTATTAGGGAGAGGAAGGGAAATGTTGCAGTAATCTTGGCAGTGGTATCAATAAAGTAGGAGTTGAAGATACTTGCTATTTGTTTAGGGGGTTGTCAGGGTGTGGGCAAGGGTTGGGTTTGGTTTCAGGGTTCGAGAGATTTTTGATAGAAGACCATAAAAGTTTGGGGTTATTTTTTCAATTTGTTTGCTGGTTCCAGAGGTAGTGCTATTTGTATTTAGCAGCAAGTTTTTTTATCTTGGTTATGGAGCTGTTTATAGTGAGTAAGGTCAGATGTATTGTTAGAGTTAAGCCAAAGTTTCCATGATTTGTCCCTATTAGTCATGATTTCTTTCTTGGCTTTTGTGAACCAGGGAGCATGATTATTTTTGGTTCTTTTAGTTGTGGTAGGGGCTAGTCTGTCTACAATTGTTAGAAAAGAATTGTTAAATTAGAGCAGAGCATCATCTAAAGGAAGAGATTTGAGGATACTCCAGTTATTTTTCAGGGTGTTATTGAATATGATGCGGTTACATTTTGAAAGATTTTGAGCTATTTTGACATTTTTTTTAGTATGGATGTGCAGGCTCAAATTGTATAGGCAGGAAGATGGTCACTGAAGGAGTTGGGCATAGTGCCAGAAGTTATGAAGTTGGAGGGATCTGAGACTAGGATCCAGTCTAAGATGGATCCTCCATTGGTCCTATTGTAACTAGTAGTGGTAGTAATAAGTTGGGTGAAGTGAAACAGGTTAATGCTGGAGGATGACTGTTTAGAAGAGATAAAAGCCAAGTCAATATTCATGTCACCAAGGATTATTGTTTAATTTGTTTATAATGTAAGAGATCCAGGATAGAAATTCTTCCAGAATAGGAATGTTATTTTGAGGTGGGATGTATATGATAGTTATACAGAGGTTTTTAGAACAGTTAATATCAAGGAATGAGATTAGAATCTCAGCATTTTGGAATTGAGGGATGTGGCCTTTGAACTGAGATAGGTTGAGGGTATTGGGATAAATGACAGTTACACCTCCTCCTTTTTATTTAGTTTATCTGACCTAGTTTTACTGAAATTTGGAGGGAGAATCTCAGAGTCCTGAATAGAAGGTTTTATCCAGGTTTCTGTGGCAGCTATGATGTTAGTTTTATTTTGAGAGAGCCATGCATTCATTTCAGAGGTTTTATTACAGATACTTTGGAAATTTACAGTAGTTAAGTGAAGGGATTTAGTGTAGTTGGAGGAGCTGGAGTTTGTAGGGTAGTAAGAGGTAGAGGGTCCAGGGATGGGGTGGATGTCACCAGAACAGGTAAGGATAGAAAGGGTATGAAAAAGATGGAGTATGATATAAGAAATTTTAAAGATTATGTAATGCAAGAAGTTGGAATGGGTATTGGATATATAATATAAGGTAAAGTTTGTGGGGAGAATGTGTGTTTTAGCACACAGAATGGGATTACTGTGATATAGGCTAGGGCTTATATCTGAGTAAGAGTTGAATGGGGGGAAATCTGGAGCAGATTAAGGAGTTTGTTGTGCAAGGAAGAGATTGAAAGTTTATTGTTATGGCATGTATAAGTTAGGAGGAGTAGTGAAGTAGGGAATAGGAGGAATGTGTGATAAAAAAGAAGAGGCATGGTAGGCATAATTTTGTTAGGACTGGAAGTGAGAAGAGTAAGTGAAAAGGATGCAAGGTAAAGGAAGTATGGGAGGATGAGTGGGTGATAGGAAGGGGGGAGTGGTTAGTCAAGTATAAATTTAAGGAAAGAGGGGGTGGCTGGGAATGGGGGTAGGGCAGAGGAGCAGAGTGAGCCCAAGCATAGCAAGGGCAAATGGCGTGGGTAGAGCCAGAGGGGAACAGCAGCCAGGTAAGGTATAGAAACAATCAGTCGAATGAGGCAGATTTTAGAATGGCCTTTGTCAGAGGCGCAAGTTGGTATTCTCCTAAGACTGATATTCTTAGTTATGCTTAATAATATATTGTAGGCTTTTCCTCAGTTTAGTTTTAATTAAATTTAGAGTGTTTAACAGATAACAGGAATTTGGTATTGAGGCTAGATAGGATAATCGAGTACTGCAGAACCATTTTGTTTGCCTGCCAGTACGTTTTTTGTATTATATTTTTCAATTTTTGTTAAAGAAACTATGGGTGTTAGATTATCACTTTACAGCTGCTATTATATTAAAGTAACTAATTGAATGAAACATACATTAAATGAATAACAGTATGCTCCAGTTAGAGGGTTTTAAGTAGTGTCCAGACTCATTTTACATGAGTATTCTCAGTACTACTTTCTTCCCGGTGGTCTGGGATGTCCAGTGTACAACAGGGTATGTAGCAAGTGGAAAAATATGATTGCACAGGAATACAGTGCAGGGACTTTAAAAAGACAAAAACAACAATATCCAACAAGAGAGGCTAGGTGATGAGGCTAGAAAAGTAATGCACACAACTCTATAGCACAAGGTTCTTGATAACAGTATTTTAAGAGGAGAAGTACCAACATCATGGAAGGAAGCAGTAGTAGCTGTAATACCTATAGAGGGTAAAGATCCATTAGATCTAGCTTCATACAGGCCCATTTCAATACTAAATGATCATGATTATAAAGTGTTTATGTCTATAATGGCTAAAAGAATGGCAAACATGATGTCAAAATTGACAGATATGGATCAATGTTGTTTTGTGGAGGGGAGGCAAACATTTGAAAACATTAACATTACAGTGATAATCCCGAGGGAAGCAGAATGTAAAACAATACAACTGTTATTGGTGGGTCTTGATGCAGAGAAAGCATTTGACAGAAGAAATTGAGACTTTATGAGCAGAGCAATGGAAGCATTTGCATTTTGTGATAAAATTCTAAGGTTGATTAGGAGGATATATGAGGGATTGGAGGCAAAACTTAAAGTGGGTGGAGTCTTCTTTGATAATCTCTGCTTGAGCAGAGGAACCAGGCAGGGGTGTTCTCTTTCCCCTTTGTTATTTGCATTATATTTAGAACCATCGGGAAAGAAAATAAGGGACTCAGAAATTCAAGGATATAATTGGTATGGTAGTAAAGAAAAGCTGGCTCTATTTGAAGATGACATTAGTAAATACCTGACAAAACTAGGAAGGGATATTATCATGCTGTGGAACATGCTGAGACAGTTTCATACCTTTTGGGGATACAAAATTAATGAATCTAAAACAAAATCAGTAGTGGTAAATTATGTACCCACATATGAAATGGTTCAGCAGTATCCATACTTATGGGGACATGACAAAATGAAATATTTAGGAGTATGGCTTAAAAATGATACTGATGGTGGCAGCTAAGGATATGTGGGAAGAGACTAAACAAAAGATAATACAAAAACTGAGAAAATGGAATCTCTGTTATACTGATATCGATAGTAAGATACAAGCAGTTAAAATGTATTTAGTCCCTTTAGTCTTGTACATAGGTCAGGCATATTTTTATCAACCAGGGGAGAAGTTATGGGTAGCAATTAATAAAAAGCTGAAGGATTTTTATCTGGGAGGGGAAGATGGTAAGAGTCAAGTGGGATAAGCTGATTCTTTCAGTAGAGCAGGGCAGAGGGGGATTACCTGAGTTGAAGGGGTATTTCAGAGCAACACAGTTAAGGCTCCTATACATAGCACAAGCAGAAAATTATAATTCAAAGTGGAAAGAGATGATGATGATGAAACAAGGGGGTGCTCAAGTAAGAGGGAGAGACTGGGATTTTGGATGTAGACCTTTAAGGAGAACAGCAATGATCATATAGAATATTATATTCATTAAGTACTAGACGGTCTTCTAAGAACTAAGCCAACATGGGAATGGAGAAAGGAGATTCTGCTGATAGGGATAACTACAGTTAGGGATACAGGCAGTAGGCAAGAGGGGCAGGGGATATATTGAAGAAAACTGTCAGACGAACCAAGATATTGGGAGTAAATAACTAGAGAAGGAAAGGTAATAGAATGGGAAGATGCCAAGAACTTATTTGGACTGCAGGTTAGAGACTACCTTCTATATTAAGGATTGATATCAGAGTATAGGCAAAGAGAGATAAACAGAGAGGTCCCAAATGAAAGACTAGCACTGGTAGGAGACTCTAGAAAAGAAGTTGCCATTAATAAAGAAATAATTACTAGAACATATCAAATATTGTATGATAACAATAAGAATCAGTCAGAGGAGGTTAGGAAGGATTGGGAAGAGAGATTGAATAAGCAATCCCCAATAAACAATGGGGGTATATAGATGTATATCTCCCAAAATATGCAGCAAAATCTATAAGATTTAGGATCTATGCCCAGAAGTATTTACATTGGTACTTGTATACCCCAAGCAGATTCCAAAGAATTTTTCCTCAGGTAGACAGCAAGTGTTGTAGATGTGATGGAAGAAAGAGGTAACTGGGAACATATTTTCCAAGAGTTTAATGAGTTGGCAGACTTTAGATTCCCTGCAGACTGCTCTGTTGGAGATGCTGGGTGAGCAAATTGGAGTAACTAGGGAAATACTTTTTTGAGCTATGATACAGATTCTGAATTGCCTAGATATATTAAGGCCTTTCTGAGTCTAATTATGATGGCTGCCAAAAAAGCAATTACTGGAAAATGGAAGTCAAAGTCTAAACCATCTTTACTAGAACTAGCAAAAATAGAAACAGAGACAAAACAACTGGAGCTGGGATCTTTGGAAAAGGATAGGAGCAAATTACATAGGAAAAAATGGGAAGTGTGAGATCAATACATGCAGAGGAGGAACAAGGTTTAAAAGTAGGCACGATTTATATGAGCTATTTAATTGTTGACGGACAACTGTATATATTATACGTGATGTATAATGTTTGCAGCTACAGTTGTGTTGATTTGGTTTGTAATGTATAATGTTTGTAACTGAGATTGTGTCACTATGGTTTATTTTCATTTATATAAATGTAATATTGACTGTGTCATACATAATAATTTAATATGGATGTTTCTTGTTTAAAAAAAAAACATTCAAAAATCAGTATCTGCCCAAAGGAGTCTTAAAAGTATACAGCTTTGGGATACTCTGATTCAGCTTTATATGCAAACGTCTTGGTTTTGCTTCTGAGAAATATTTAGTATTAAGGATATCTGAAACTCTACTTCTGTAGTACTCAATGAGTAGTGTTCTCTTGTAATATATTTGTATATGCCTCATTGACCAAAGCAAATTTTTACTTGCATAGGTGTAGTACAGTTGTCATATTATTATTCCATTCTTTAGGCCAACTACTTTGACTGTAAGACTCCGAGATTTCTTTCTTTCTTTCCAACTTGTATTCAGTTTTATCTGTCAGAGCAATAAGAACTCTTCTTTTTAATACTTTTATTGAATTACCACCCAATTTATTGGCAAATATACATTTATATAAAACCATACCATAGTAACATGTTCCTAGTAACAAACATACAGTGCATATGCTTTTTGTATATCTATCATCAATCCAACATTACATAAATTGCTCAACTCCAGCTTTCCCTTAAATCTCACTCCTCCTCCCGAACATTATTCTGCATATATTGTTCCCACAGTTTGCATTTTTTTCTATGCAATTTGCTTCTACCTTTTCTAAAGATCCTACTTCAAGTTTTTTTATCTCTGTTACAATATTTAATATTTCAAATGCAGTCATTTTAGACTTTGATTTCCATTTTCTAGTAACTGCTTTTTTGTCAGCCTTACAATGTCTAGACAATTCAGATCTTGGATCCTAGCTCAAAAAAAAATCCCTTAGTTACACCCATTTGCTCACCCAATATTTCTGACAGAGCACTGTGTAGGGAATTTTTGAAGTCTGACAACTCATTACATTCCCACAAAATATGTTCCCAGTTACCTCTTTCTTCTCCACCACACCTCCAATATTTGCCATCTACCCCAGAAAAAATTATTTGAAGTCTGCTTGGGGTATAAAAATACCTATGCAAACACTTCCAAGCACAAATTATAAATTTTCTACACTTTGTTACACACTTGGGAAGCATACATCTGTCCTACCATTGTTTCCTTGTGAACTGCTTATCGTGTCTCTCTTCCCAATCTTTTCTAACCTCCTCTGATTGATTCCCATAGTTAACATGCAATATTTTATATGTCCTACTAATACTCCCTTTTTTAGCTACAGCTTCTGTTTTGGAGTCAACTAGAAACTCGACCAGAGCAGGCATTTCAGTTAGGATTCCCCTATCCATTTCTCTTTGCCTATTCTCTGATAGCTATCCCTGATACGGAAGGCAGTCTCTAGCCTGCAGTCCAGTTGTCTTTTTGGCCTCTTCCCATTCTATTACCTTTCCCTCTTCAGTTATTTGCTGCTGAAGCCTTGGTTCTTTTGCCAGTTTTCTCTAGTAAATTTCAGTCCTCTCTTGCCTATTCTGTGTATCCCAATTCAAGTCATCCCTATTGGCAAAATTTCCGTTCTTTATTCTTGTGTTGGCTTGGTTCTTTGAATACTTTCTGCTACTTTATGAATATAATATTCTGTATGGCTATTGTTATTCTACTTGAGGATCTGCTTACAAAATCCTACTCTCTCATTATTTCTTGAATTTCCCCATTGTTTTATCATCATCCCTTATGTATTATGTGTCTATGTTACAAGATCGAATGCTTAGGTGATCGAACACTTAAACATCGAACTTGTAATATCGAACACAAAAATGTTGAATGGAGCAAGAAAACACATCAGCCACAGAAAAAAAAACTTTACACCCAAGCTAAGTGGGGGGCTTTGCCCCACCCACCCTACCCCTGATGTGGGGGCTGTGCCCCCCCTAAATAAATATACCAACTCAGATATCGCTCTACAGTAGACAAAATGGCAAAATCCGGCGAACAGCCAAGAGAAATACTTCCCTATGTTAAATTGGCCGTTTGCTGTATTTTGCTTGTATATCTCAACTCTCATTTGACTATAGGAGTCAGATGAGAGTTGACTGCATGAGGCTGACAGATATAAGATTGAGATGATCGCTGTAAAATCACTTCAATGATCACAGCTTCTTAAAATGACAAAATAGTCTGTTCTCCAATGGCATAGATCAGAAAAATGTTTTTTGCTCTCCTAGACTGAAGCAGGATTACTATATCCTTGAACTTATATCATCTACACAGACGCACATCATAATTCCCTCCATTGGCCATAAAGGGGTGTGCCAGCACACTAAAGAACAAATCCTTACTACACCCCCTATGTACAGATAAAAATGTTCTGCAACTAGATTTAGACTATTCCCTTTCCTGATGTCCCCAACATATTCCAAAAATTCTAACTTTTAGTTATCTCTTTGTTTGCCCTATATACCATTTCACCTTCGTGCAGCCACAATCTATGATATACACAACACTCTGTGAGTTACAGTGAAACACCTCTCTTGCAATATATCGTCTACCATTAATATTCCACCCATTCAAGTTTTTAATTTTATTACACACCAAACAATTCCCACAAGGATGCGTACCATTCCTGTTTGTTTTAGTTTTTGTCTCCCAGCCATTACCACCTAAAATCTCTTTTAGATTACCATATATACCATAAGAAAAAGATATATGGTCAGGAAAAAGATGTCCAACATTAATATCTTCTTTAACCATGTATCAAAATTTTCTAACTTTCTCAACAATGTGGGAAAAGGGAGAGAATTTTATCACAAAAAATATTTTTTCTTCTTTTACAACTATCTTTTGATCACCACCTTTCCCTTTGTTCCACAGTTTTGTCTTAGCATTTTGTTTATCATTCTTTTGAATCCCTAAAACAACATATTTAACATCCTGTAGTAGAGTTACTGGATAGCCTCTTTGTTCCAATCTTCTGAAAGCTTCCATTATAAATGTATGTTTAGCCCCTTCTTCTGATGTATTATAATAAACACGCTTAAACTCCCCTAAGGGTAAAGCTGTTCACTGCTGTTTGCTTTCTATGGGGACTAAACCGTATGGAATTTCCATTACTCACATATAATTCAACATCCAAATATACAGTGCTGGTGCTGCTAACTTGGTATGAAAATTTCAAGCCATGTTCTGTCTGACTCAAGTCCATCATGAATTCAAAGAATTCTTCTTGCTTCCCTTTGCATATAAAAATCAAATCATTGATGAATCTTCCAAAATACCACATTTTTCTTAAAGAATTGATTGGTATAGACATATTGATTTTCAAAGTATCCCATATGAAGCACATATAAACCACAGCATATGAAGGTGAGGAGATTCTAGGTGGTAATGGTTGGGAGACATAAACTAAAGCATAGGTTGTGGCTGCATGAAGGTGAAATGGTATATAGGGCAAACAAAAAGTAAAGTAAAACACAGAATTTTGGAACACCTGGGGGACATCAGGAAAGGGAATAGTCTAAATCCAGTTGCAGACCATTTTTATCTGTACATAGGGGGTGTAGTAAGGATTTGTTTTTTAGTGTGCTGGCACGTCCATTTATGGCCAATGGAGGGAATTTTAAAACTGAATTAAATAAACTTGAATGTAAAATGATAAGAAATTATAAAACACTTCAACCGAGGGCCATGAATATTGATAGTAATTTAACTTTGTAAAATAAGTTATATAAAATATGTGAGAATATATTTTATAACAAAGTATGTGAATAATATGTTCATATTACTTTAAGAATATCCTGTGCCTTTGAGTTTAATGATGTATTAATTAAGCTAAGTTGTTGATGGATGTGTATAAAATGGCTGTATTTACAGAATGAAAGCATTCCTTGAAGGTGAATGGCCGAGATACCAGAATAAACTATTTTGAGAATTGTTCACCCTGGTGTTGTGCTAGCTAGATACTGTATATTTTGCTCCCTTTTTTCTTTGCCAACGGCTCTAAGTATAAAGCAAATAAAGGGGAAAGAGGACACCCCTGCCTGGTTCCTCTCTTTAGATGCAACTTGTCAGAGAAAAACCCTCACACAATATATCCTCCTAATTAACTATATTAGTGCATCAGGGAATGTAAATGTTTCCATTGCCTTACTCACAAAATCCAAGCTTACTCTGTCAAATGCTTTCTCTGCATCAAGACCCACCAACAACAGTAATATTTTCATATACTCTGCTCCTCTAGGAATCATCATTGTTCTATTAATGTCAAATATTTTGCCTCCTCTCCACAAAAACACACTAATCCATTTCTATCAATTTGGCAATAACTTCGCCATTCTTTTAGCTACTATAGACACAAACACTTTATACTACTGGTTTAAAATTGAAATGGGACTATATAAACTGGGTTTGATGGGACGTTGCTGTCTTTAGGTATTACAGACACTTCTGCTTTATTCCAGGGTATTGGTTCTTCTCCTTTTAAAATACTACAAAAAACCTTCCATATCTTTAAAACTTTCTTCCCTTCTAGCTTCCAAACTTCCATAGGAATACCAGCTATTCCTAGAGACTTTCTAGGAGATTGACTGTATGCCACTGTTTTTATTTCATCTTGTCCTGTTTTAATTAATTGTTTAGACTCATTTACCTGTAACCTTGGCATACTTCTTAAGTCTTTCACAAATACTTCCATTTGTGTTCTTTCTTGATTTCTAAATTTCATTCTGTTTTATACAAAATTTTCATAAAATTTCCAAAATATCTCTAATACCTCTAACAGGATCTTAGGTTCTTTTTCTTGTTATAGGCTCAATTCCCTTCTACTTTCTGTTGCTTAAGTCATTGTGCTAAAGGTTTTTGTGTTCTTTAGTTATTATTAAAAACAGTTGCTTAATAGAAACCTTTCTAAACTGATGCATATTATCCAGATGCTCCCTTATTTTTTTTTCTTTAACACTGTGGTTTTACCTCTTCTTCTTCTGTGACGTTTCCCCTTTTCTGCAATATTTTAACCTTTATCAGCCCCTCTAAATAGTTCCTGTTACTTCTTAATCGTGTATCTTTTTTCTTTTAATGCTACTCTATTTTAAACTCCACTTTCATTTTATCCTATTCCCTAACTATAATTTTTGAAGAAATTTCTATCTTCCCTAATAATGCTCAAATGATTTCCACTACTTATTCCTTAAATTCTCTTTTTAACAGGCAGATGGGGAAGTGCCAGTATCTCATTTGTACTTCATTGCCCTACATTTTAATCTTAGTTGTTATTGGTGCAAGATCTGAAACAATAAGTGGATGTGTGTCAAAGCTTTCAATGAAATGCACATGTTCCTGTGAAATATAATTTCTGCCTAGTCTAGCCTAGTTATTGTACCTTGGGGAGTAATATGCAAAGTCTCTCTAATTTCCTACTACTGAATTCACATCTTCCATATTAAATATTTTCATAAATTTCTTTAGAAATCTCCCCTCTTTTGTTATATTTTCCATTTTTGTCCCCCAGATACATCCTCACAATTACAAATCACATTCCATTCTTCACCTATAAGTAATATTCCCTGCTGAAAGTTGATTATTTCCAAAATGTTCTTAAGCTGCATAACAGCAGTTTTAGATGGAATATAAATATATGCCAGTGTAATCTTCCCTTGCCAGTAGTACCTTACTTCCACATACCTACCGTTATCTTTTTCTCTCCATTTCCATCACTTTTGGAGCTCCTCTAGCAATTAATGTAAGTACTCTCATTTTCCTATGTCCCTGATACTCTGCTGAATATCCCTCCTGAAATCCTTTCTTTATCACAAGCTCACTTTCTTCCAAATGTGTCTATTGTAGCATTGCTATTTGCACCCTGCATTTGTTAATATAATTCAATACTCTTTCCTTTTTGTCTGTACCTGTGAGGCCATTCACATTCCAAAATAATATGGATATTGTATCCATCATAAGTTATTATTCTCATCTATTATATATGACAGCTTTTTAAATGTCTATTTTAACTTTTGTGTTACATGCACCCAATAATGTTTGGAAGATTGATCTTTTATACAGTTGTTTCTTGTCATCTCCATTTGAACCTGTGTCACATTTTACAAGATTTTTTTTGTTTTAATGAAGATCCTCAAAAAAGTACACCCTCTTAAAGCAAATTAACAAAGCTATGTACAGTATTCAAATAATGAAGTTTAACCCTCCTGAAAGGACTATTGTCCCAAATCAACATCTGCACACACAGGCATTACCTAACCTAAACTTAAGGTTATCCATGTTAAGACAATAAAAACTCTTATTTGAAACTGTAACATAGTTTTCTCTAGAAAGATAACTTAAGCCATCAAACAAATCACTACATGCTCTGAAATATTTTGTGAGTTTATTTTAGACTTATCAGGATTCAAACTTGCAGTCTTTCTTTGTGCAAAATGTTTATGTTCTTTCTTAGAGGTTATATTAACTTTCTGACAACAACAGATTCTATTTTGGCATTTCAATCCCCTAAACACACACACACACACACACACACACACACACACACACACACACACACACACATGCAATGGTTTAAATCATACCTTGAGAATAGGCAACAGGCTGTGCTCTGGGAAAATAATCTATCCTCTCACCTTCCTATTACCCTAGGAGTCCCTCATGGTTCTATCTTAGGCCCTCTCCTATTCTCAACTTTCATAAATGATCTCAATCTGATCATTCCTCAAGCTACATGTATCCAATATGCTGATGACTCCACACTAATATGCTCAGCTACCTCTACATCTCAACTTCAAAACAGTGATTAACAGCATAGAAAGATGGTTCTTACAGCATAGCCTCCTCCTGAATCCTAAAAAAGCAAAACTACTACTCTTCACTCCCACACAAAGGTCCCCCCCCATTCACTTCACAGTTATATCCAATGATGGTATCATTATATCTCCTGACCCAACTATCAAGCTCTTAGGGGTTACAATAGACCATAATCTTAGCTTTGACATACATATTAACACAACAATAAAAACAGTAAACAGAAAATTATGCTCCATCTATAGGATTAAACCCTTCCTTACTCCAACAGCTAGAACAACTATTGCCCTCACACATCTAATTTCCACCCTCCTCTATGCCTGTCCCAGCTATACCAACCTATCAAAAAAACAACCTTAACAAACTAGCTACCTCCTACAACAATATTGCCAGATTTGCTACTGGTTCCTCATTTAGAACTCACCACTGTCAAAACCTAAAGCAACTAGGATGGCTAGAACTTCATAATCAACTCTAAATTTAACAACTTATTATCACCCATAAGATCCTCTATCTTCCAAAAAATTATTCTATACTTACTAGCCTTCTTACACCCTATAGTAATTTGACAACCGTTCACTCAGCCAATAAAGTACTGGTATCCACAGTCAAATCTAAAAATAAGGCTGGTGACTATCTGTTCACCAACACTGTTGGAAAATCCTGGAACCTCCTTCCTTATGAACTCTCATCTCTCTCCTCTTTGAAAATGTGCAAAAAACAACTCAGACAACACCTTTGTAACCACCGGTTATGTCCATGTAGTAACCCAGACTAATCTTGCCACCACTTTCTCTGTAGCCTTCCCACATTACCATTTGCAATTGGATTCCTACTCTCTCCATGCCTTAGACCGTAGTCTCACCTTTACTTTTTTTTGTCTTCATAACAGTTGCATTCACATAACCTTTTTCTAATTGTGTACTTGCTTAGCTAGCAGCAGCAGTAATCTATTTATCACGTAAAAACATCCATATAAACTGTCTTTATACTTCCTACTACATGCTTCCCTTAAGTTGCTATGTTACTGTAAGATAAATGGTATAACTCTCTGCTAAATACTGCTCCTTGAGCTGCTACATTCATTTGTGTTGTTTTCTTCACCTCTCTTTCTTATTGTGTGCCACTTTAAAATAGTTTGTTGCTCTATCCATTTCTTATCCTCTGCTCCTTTAATAATAATATTTGTCTATATAACATGTGTATTCTTCAGCTTAAAATAGTACTGTACCTTAAGTTGCTACATAATTATTTATCTGTACCTGAAGTTCTAAGTTTTGCTTATGTGGAGCTTTTCTCCCCGGGCCTCTACTGAAAATGGACATATATCCAGTTAGACTAGCCCAGTCAACAAATGTAAAATAAAATAAATAAATAAATATATATATATATATATATATATATATATATATATATATATATATATATATATATATATTACTCAACTTTGATATTGTACGCATATTCTTTATTTCACTGCTTCTTTTATCTATAGTACACTACTTCCAGCTAGTTGTAGACAACAACAAATGTTTGGCACACTGTTTTACTTCAGAAGGAGTCAATCCTTTCTTTATCAAAATCAGAAATGTCAACTTGCATTTGAGACATTTTTACATTCTTATTGTGACTGTCGCTCCATGAATACTATGAATTTTTTATCATATGCAAATTTTACCAAGCAAAATGGCCAACAATATTAACTGATTAATAACTGTTTGAACAGAAAAAAAACTGAAACAAAACATTGTAATTGTTCTGCTTGTATTCACACTGCAGCATAATCTGTCCTAAAGCTTTTAGTTTATTGCCTGCATAAGTAAGCAAAGTACATACTGAATCAAAAAGAGGACCAGACTGTTTAAGGTTTTTTAAACAGTTTCAGAAAGATTGTTGCATTCAAATGATGAATCCAGTTTGAAAATAGTATTTCTTCCTTGTAGTTTTAAAGTTTCTGACCAGTAAGCTTCATTATTGCTGTTAACAAAATTCATACTTTAGTAGAAGCTGCACTGCACTAAATGTAGTCTATGACAAAGGAGGAAAGAGGAAGAAAAGCCCACTATGGAAGATATAGAAACAGCACAAAGGAAAATCAAGTCAGGGAAAGCAGCAGGTTGTATTCTATATGATCAAGATATTGGATGAGTTCTTCCAAGCTGGCTGCACACTGAGTAACAGCTTAATTTCGGCTTTCCTTGTATGAAAATAGAAAATCAGAAAAGAGAGTCAGTGAACTTGTCTTTTGGGTGAATTTCACTAACTGGCTAGTAAGTGCACTGCCTAGAAACCAGCAAAGAAAACAATCGGAGAACTCGAAAGAAAATCAATCACAAAAGGTGAGGAGAAAACACTGACTGGGAGGAATTTTGTAACTGTTCAGCAAAAAGCAGTGCAAGCTCTAGCTTTGGTATAAGACATGACTTCCAGTACTCTAGTGGAAAAAATAAGTCAAATGTACTCAGAGCTGATTAAAATAAACACTGAAGGCGTATATTGACTCAAATAACAAAAGGCTGGGAAAAAATGGAAGAAGGTTTAAACAGATATTCAGATGATGTGATAAAAACTGCAAATATCAGATGATGAAATGAAGAAAAGGCTGACTGGCTCAAGAAGAGATGTTTCAATTTTAGAAGACAGAGCACATATGGAAAACCTGAGATTTTCTGCTGTACCAGAGTAGCTGGAAGGAACAGACTATATTAATTTTATGAAAGCACAAATAAACAAATGGACTGGTATTCCACAGCAGGAGTTGTTAATTGAAAGGGCACATTCTGTGTGTGCTCCAAACCTGGCCATGAGAAAGCAATCAAGACCTCTAATAGTAAAGATGCAATCTTACCAGCAGAAACAGTTGATTCTGACAAAGCTGTGGCAGAAGGACAAAGTATTAAAAGTGGGAGACAGCAGAGTGTTTGTGGGAGATGATTACTTACTGTACACCAGACAGATGTGGAGTAAATGTATTCCAGTAATCGGGGAATGTCGAAAAGCAGGTTAGAGATTCAAGCTGCTGTATCCAGCTGTTTTCAGAATATTACTTCCTGGAAGGACAAAATAATTTTTGATGCAGAACATGCTAAGGAGGAAATACAAAAGTCTGTCCAACAAAAAGTGAGCTATCAAACAGAAGGGGAGTCTGCCTATTGTTTAGACTGTGCCAGTGAAAGCCTTTTCAATGCTTCAAAGGAAAATGCTTCAGAGACCGAAAAAAAGCACAAGAGTTGACTAGAAAAACTGGGAGTACATTGGAAATGAAGCAGACACTGGATTTAGGAGATGGAGATTAACAGGAAGAATGCCAGCAACTTGGAAATTGACAAATAAATGTATGATTATAAAGCATTAATTGTATTTGTGAAAATGACAGAACAAGAAAACCTCATGCCATTAATGTTTGTAAGAGCATTTAGGAGGGGGGAAGATGAAGGAAAGAGTTAACTGTAAGTAAAACAAAATTTTGTTCTTAACAGCATTATTTTTACAATGCACGACATAACCTGCATGCTATAAAGTAAATCTTTCTCAGTTAGTTTTGGGTGTAATATGGATACTAAAGTAAACACGCACCCCTATTTTTTTCTTCTTCTTTCTTTCACCTTGTTCACTTTTAAGAAATGTAGGTACTGCAGTATAAAAAAGAAGAAAAGTCTGGACAAAAGAACATGATGCAAGAAAAATGTATATGCTTTTTCTTACTCTTGCATAGGGGAATGACTGGATTAAGGCTCTTGGCTTGATCTAGTAACAAGTTTTAAGGGGGAGCAAATAAAAAACATTGAATATGACAAGTTTTCCTCAAGCAAATAAATGAGTGCTTGTAGTCAAGACAACTGCTAAGGAAGGATGTATGTATGTATGTATGTATGTATGGGGGGTATATAAGCTCTCAACTGTCCCTGCTCTTCCATAACATTTTGGTCTTTTTTGTAAAATATGTGTTGTTCTCTATTCAGGCATATCAGTAAGGATTATAACACATGTCTTAACTGTCCAGAATTTTGCAGACTGTCATATTTTTGCCTCATATCTTTGGTCTGTTTCTTATAAAATATGCATTTTTTGGCAAATCATAGAAGACTGAAGTCAATAAACAATGACAGACATTTTAGCTTCAAAAATTGAAAGTAAATGCTAACCTTGCTGTTTTAGCAACTTTCCAGGTTTAAAAGAGCAATATTTAAAATGTATCCCTGATTCTGGGCCTTTGTCCCTTCCCCATTCTTTTTGCCTTTGTAAAGATTTCTGAGGTATGGGTTGCAGTTAGTAAATAATGACAGACATCTGAGTTTCAGATTTAACAACCTTTGGACAAAATCATGCTAATGCAGAGCATGTTATTCTAGCAAACTTCTAAGTGTAGAAATGTAAAGTGTCTACCTGATTTTGTTCTTGTATCCTCCATTATTTTTTAATGTTGTCTTTGATTTGATTCTTGAGTTAAGAAGTTGAGAATTATTTGAGATGGGGGGGTTGCAGTGAGTTGCACACTATATTCTGACAACAGTGAGATTAAAAGATAAATGATTACATGGCAGTTATTTATGTGTTTATTCATTCATTTGATCACATACATTTTAAATATTGCTCTTTTAAACCTGGAAAGTTGCTAAAACAGCAAGGTTAGCATTTACTTTCAGTTTTTGAAGCTAAAATGTCTGTCATTGTTTATTGACTTCAGTCTTCTATGATTTGCCAAAAAATGCATATTTTATAAGAAACAGACCAAAGATATGAGGCAAAAATATGACAGTCTGCAAAATTCTGGACAGTTAAGACATGTGCTATAATTCTTTCTGATATGCCTGAACAGAGAACAAGTGGCTATAATTTATGGGTGTGTGTGTGTGTGTGTGTGTGTACGTACACAAGGGATTACAATAAATTACTGTGACCAGTAGGTATTATTTTTATGTTATGATATTTTATACGCATTCTGCATGACATAGTCTCTTGTCTTCCATCATGTAAGATTGGAGGTGACACAGTGGTGGTCAGTAGTATTGTCACATCTGAGCAAGAGCTTCCCTGGCTCTGTGCCTGGCTGGGGTGCCTTCTGTGTGAATTCTGCATGTCCTCCCTGTGTTCATGTGGGTTTTTTCAAAGTATTACAGTTTCCTCCTACATCCCAAAGGCATGTGGCTGATGAATCGTTGACTCTTAAGTGTGTATGTTTGTGTGTGTGTGTATGAGAGAAGAAAGGCCTGGCCACCCTATTTGACTACTAAACATTATGGATGGCAAGGACTGTTCCAGGGGTCACTATAGGAGTCAGATGAGAGTTGACTGCATTAAGCTGACAGATATAAGATTGAGTTGATTGCTGTAAAATCACTTCAATGAACATAGCTTCTTAGAATGACAAAATAGTCTGTTCTCCAAAGACATAGATCAGAAAAATGTTTTTTGATCTCCCAGACTGAAGCAGGATTCATACATCCTTGAACTTGTATCAACTACACAGACATGCAGCACAGGGGAGGGGAAGAGAGAAACTCTACATAACAGTGTACAGAGATCAATGACTGTTTTCTGTCAGGCACAATCAAACAAGTGATTTCCAATGGACTGATCATCAAAAATACACAGCAAAGATGGATTTTCCCTGCTGTAACAACCTACACTTCAGAATCAGATTTTCCATTCAAGCCTGTCTGGCATTTGACTACCTGCAAGACATTATCCAGTATGGCCATTTGGCAGCAGGTTATATGCATCAGTTATTTCAGCACCCTCACAGACAAAGTAGAAGATGTGAATATCCAATTTCTGAAGTGACTCAGAACACTGCATTCCTATTCTGTAGTGGACTGCCCAGAAATGCTGTTTGGCATGTTTCTGATAGGACACTAAGCTTGTTGAAATGTTTGGCAGATCCACTGGTATATGAAGAATGTCTGACTTTCACAGTGCTGGAGTACACTATCTGGATGCTCTTAGGCTAGTTTTATTACATTTTTAAATTGAAATGAAGAGAGGTACTACATCTGGAATTATCTCAAGGATCATTGTGAACTGAAATTAGATCTCCCAGGTTACATTTAGTTGGTTAGTGGTCAGCAGAGGGGGGGGGGGTCCGCTGTAGCCAAGGTTGGAGAACAGGGCCTCTTCTTATTATACACATTTTATTTGATTTATTTAATTTATCTTCTGATAATGAGGTAGGTCCTCTCGAGCAGAGATGATTCACTGAGAACACTAAGGGAGGAAAGCTCCAAAACATTATTATGTCAAACAAGTACATTTGATATTCACAGGTATTTGTAGATACAGATCAAGTACATTGCATTTTTGTTTACTTGCAATAATTTCTACTAGATAATAACACATTAGTTACTCTCATGTTGCTGCAAAGGCTTTGTCTTTTTATAGCATGGTAGTTGAAGTCTGCATAGGCATTATAAGTGTTTGTAATATGTAGTATGCTTTAAAATAAAATTAATAGATTTATTTCTGATGGTTTCATTGTTAGGTTTAATATGGAGAGTGTTGCAGCATAGGTTGTATTTCTGTAGGTAGTGTTTTCTGGCATCTAACTGCCATTTTAACAGGTTTGGTGAATTTTGTTTTACCAGACTAAACTAGTAGAGGAGTGACTGAGGTTAGCAGTGCAGGTTGCTGAAACTATGCGAAGAACAAACAGAAAATGTATGTACTGGTATGCTAGGAACAGGCCAACTGCTTGCCGTAAGGCAGACCTGGAGCTAAGGATTGAATGGATTATTGTCTCTGATTTAGCCTCCATAATGTTTCAATTGATCTGTCGTTGCCAAAATTCCACTAAATTATGGTTAGGAACATGCTGTGTAATGGAAAAAGCTCATTTAAGAGGACATAATTGCCAGTTGAAGTCCTCTAACGTGGGTCTGCTGACTTGAGCGGAAAGATAGTGTCCCTTTACATAAGGATAGTCCTAAAACTGGTCTCAGTAACTATCAGTCTGTGTCCTCTTTTCAGAAGTTTGCAAAATACACTCTCAAGTGTATGATTATAATTCCGTTCTGCTTTTACTGTCTCAGAAAACAAATTTTGTTTTGGTTGCAGAAATGATAGAGATCTCTTTGACATAACAGAATATATTTGTAATGAATGTAACCATGGCAGTAATGTTGATACTGTACTCCTAGACCTGTTAAAGGTATTTGCTGCCATCATCCATCAGCTCCTTCTTGCCAGACTGCCACTGGATGATCTGTTAATACTACCCACTGCTTCAGCAGCAATGAAGGCAGATTTCAGGCTGCAAGGTAGAAAGGTGTAGGACCCACCATCATCTTCCATCTCTCATTCTCTAGGTTTCTCAGAGCTCTGTGTTTTGGCTCACTTTTATCTTGTGTCTTAGTGAATGGCATGTGGGTATATCAGGGATCAGGGTGCTGTCAGATTAATCCAGTATGTTGATGACCTGACCCTGCTCTGATCAGGTTCTCACATATGTATTAGTCCTGTAACATGAATTTAACCTTTTTAAGGCTTGGTTGTTAAATTTAGGTCTTTAACAAAATATCTTTAGAATAAAATGCATGCTGTTTTGACACACATCCTCTTTTCTGCACTTCATGTTACATGTACCTGTTCAAGCTGTGAAGTCTGTAAAAGTACTTTTGATCACATTTGTCCAACAGAATATCTACAGCCTGAGCCTTACTGCTGCCCAGCCCTTTTCATGCATTCAGTGTGTAATCTTCTTACAACCATCACATGTACATTTGAGCTAGTTTGATGCAGGATTTCAAGCCTTGCCAGTGGTACACCTTTTGAAGCCTTAAACAATATTACTTCACAAGAATTTCACAGCTGTATGAATCTCTGTCTCCTACAATGGCACATATGCTATTATACTTTGTTAAATGTCAGTCATTATCTAACATACTGACAAATTTGATCCCAGCAGATATCTTCACTCCATTGGTTAGTATAGGTCACTCCATTCACTACATGTCAAGGATATTCAACTTGTAGTGGTTTACATAGGCAAACAATGGAATAACCATCCTCTTAATATACAAATTGCCTCCAAGCAAAGCTTCGAAATGGCCATTTGGTCTCACCTAGTGAGGTCCAGTGTTTCTAACTTGGGGTTACTTGGCTATGATATTTGTTTCCCTCTTCTTTTCAGTTCTTTATATCTTTCTTCTACTGAAATCACAGCCAGTCTATTAATTCTTCTAAACCCATTTACATCCTGTAATTCATTATTCTGTTCCCTAGCCTATATTCACTCACTACCAGTCTCCTCACTCACACTGCCTCATCCTTGCCCTTGTTATTCCAAAGTCTCTCCACCTTCCTATCTTCCTGTGCTGCTTTTCTGTCATACTTCATAACGCATTCTGTCATACTTCATAACGCATTCTGTCATACTTCATAACGCATTCTGTCATACTCATTTCTCTGTTTAATTTCTCCAAGACTTTTGGGTTTCTAATACTATGACAGGATGAACCCTATTTCTAAGTCAAAGTATGTTTAAAGTTCATGAAATTAGTATTGTTTCAATATTTGATGTTAGCCAGAAGTGTTCTTTGTGGCACCAGCAATGTGCCCAGAAATTACTCCTTCAGCAATTAATATGGAGTTACATGTATAGGTAACATATATAACTATGCCTGTAAATTCTTTTTATGAGACGCATTGCTCCTATGATTATTGAAACTGAGTATACTTCTACATTACCACCGTTTATGCCTACATATCCTGGTATTTTATGACTTTGTGTCTGTCTGGATGTAAGACACTGTAATCACTGGGTGTATAAATTTCAATGATCAATGCTACTTTTGTCTTCTCTTCATAGGTTCATAGGTTGGTACTAGGCTATCAGCCCTAGGGCCTATACAAGCCTAACCATAACAATTCCCTGGCTATTTCGTCCCACACTATTTACTTCCCTGGACCTCTGTCTAGCAGGGTGACTGACGTGATCCCTGGGGTAAATTTCCTTTCTCCCATCCAATCGTCAAGGTTCCTTTTGAAGAGGGCCAAAGAGGCACTCTGCTTGACATGTATGGGCAATCTATTCCAGAGTCTGGGGAGTCTCTGGGTCAGGAACCTATCCCTCCAGCATGTTTTATTTATTGTGATGACAAGGTTTAGATCCCTGGAGTGTGTGGCTCTGAGGGATTGGGATTTCTTTAAGTGTAGCATGTCCAACAGCTCTGGGTTTGACATGGCCTTGTATGTTAAGCAGAGATTGTCACTGAGTAGATGATATGCAACAGAGTATAGCTGGAGTTTTTTAAGGTGGTCAGAGTAGGGCATCTGCTTTAGGTCTGTGATTCTTTTAGTGAGGTATTTCTGCGGCCTTTCCAGTTATTGCAGATGTCTTGAGAGGTACATACCAAATGGGGCGTTGTATTCTATAATGGGTCTAATGAGGGACGAGTACAGTGGGACAGTGACCTCCTTTGTTCTGGATGAAAAGCCCTTAGTGATGAGGTGTGCCACATAGAAGGATTTCCTGACTGTTGTGGTGATGTGGTTATCGAAGGTGAGACCACTGTCCACCTGTGTCCCTAAGTCTCTTATCACACTTTCGGGGTTTAGTGTACTGCCACCTATATGGTAATTCACGGATAGATGTTTTTTTCCCAAAGGGGATAACTATACATTTCTTGGCATTGAGCTTGAGCCCATGGCTCTGGCACCAAGCATCTGTTTCTGTAAGGTCCTTTTGTAGAGTATCCACATCATTTGGGGATTCAATAATGGCTCCCAGTTTGCAGTCATCTGTGAACTTTGTTAGCCAGAGTCCCTTAGTTTTGGCGTGTACTTCAGAGAAGTAGATGCCAAACAACAGCGGTCCCAGGACTGAATCCTGAGGTACTCCACTTGTCACTTGTCTAGAGCTGGATTTGGAGTCGGCAACTTTTACAGTGTGGGTTCTATCAGTAAGCCAGTTAGCAACCCATTGGGTGTCGTAGGGATTAATGCCCAGCTTAGTAAGTTTATCTATGATTCCAGAGTGGGGGATAGTGTCAAAGGCCTTGGCAAGGTCTAGATAGGCTGTGTGGACCACCTTACCCTTGTCCATGGCTCTGGAGACTGATTCGAAGAAGTCAATCAGGTTCAGGAGACAAGATCGGCCCTTCACAAACCCAAACTGGGTGGGGTCCAGTGTTTGAAGGTTGCCAATGTCTTTGTTTATAAGTTCCATGATAATACACTTCATGGCTTTGCAGATAAGGCTTGTCAGACTGATGGGATGGTAGTTTCCGGGATCCAAGGTGGATCCCCCCTTGTGGAGTGGGATAACTATAGCTCTGCACCACTCAGTGGGCACGAAACCTGAGGTGAGGCTATGATTAAACATGACACTTAGGTGAGGTGCCAGTTCATATTGTAGTTCATGTAGTACACAGCCCGGGATGTCATCTGGTCCCATGGATGATGTATTCTTAGCTTTGGAGAGTGCGTTTTTTACCTGTGTGGCTGTTATTACCGGAATTTGGCAATCTTCTGGTATTGAGATGGGCCATTTAGAGGGTGAGAGGGGGTGAAGTTGGCACTGAATCGATCTGCCAGGATATTGGCAGTATCCTTGGGATCAGTATATTTAATGCCATTCTGTTTTAGCTCAGAGCAGATCTGAGCATTGCCATTTAGATTCTTGACATAGTTATAGAATGCCTTGTGGTTGTCTTTGGAATATTTGGCAATTTTATTTTTGTAACTAACTGTGGAGGATTTTATGAAGGATCTCAGTTTCTTACTGAGGCTGGTAAGGGAGTTTTTTGCATCCTGGGATTTTCCTCTTTTCTGGACTACTATATCTGTTTTTCTCGCATCTGTTTTCTGAACTGTTGGTAATAGATGATCCCATCTGATATAAACTTCATTATTTTCTCTAATGCTTTGTAGCTCATGTTTTCAGTGCTTCTCAGCTACTTCAATATTATGATGTTTGCATAACACTCAGTTCAACAGTTTTGCCATATTATTATGCATTTCAGTATACAGGCCTTCTGCCATTAGTGTATCACACCCAGCAACAAGATGTGCAACTGTTTCCAATTTTGTTTTACAAAACCTATATTTTTCTGTTTCTCCAACATGTTCAATGGATTTGGACTTCCAAGATGGCTGTGCATTGAGTAACAGCTTAATTCTAGCTCACCAAGTGTGAAAACAAAAACTCGTCAGAGAAGGCCAGTGGACTTTTGTGTTTCTGGATAAATTTCTGTAACTGGCTAGTAAGTGCACTGCTTAGATGCCGGGAAAAAGAAATACACAGGACCTGAAGGAAAATCAGCTATAAAATGTGAGGAAAAAACACTGACTGAGAAAAGTACTGCAGCTGTTCACGAAAAAGCAGTGCAAGCTCCACACAGAAAGCATAAGACAATTGCACACAGACCTGGGTAAAATAAATGAAACACTGATGGAATATATCAACTCAGACAATAAAAGGATGGAAAAAATAGAAGAAGCTTTAAACAGATATTCAGATGAGGTGATAAAACTGCAAAAGTCAGAGGCTGAAATGAAGAAAAGGTTGGCTCAATATCAGACTGCTCAAGAAGAAACATTTAAAAAAATAATAGAAGTAGAGGACACAGCATGTAGGGAAAACCCGAGATTTTCAGCCGTACCAGAAATTAACTGACTGTATTAATTTTATGAAAGATCAAATAAGCAACTGGGCTGGTATTCCACAGCAAGAGTTGTTAAGGGCATATATCATGTGCATGCTCCAAACCTGGCTATGAAAAAGCAAGTTAGACCTTTAATAGGAAAAATGCAATCTTGCCAGCAGAAAGAGTTGATTCTGACAAAACTGTGGAAGAATGACAAAGCACTAAAAGTGGGAGTTAGCAGAGTATTTTTGGAAAATATTTACTCATTGCACACCAGGCAGAAGAGGAGTAAATCTATTCCACTATTCAGGTAGGGAATGTCAAGAAGCAGGCATGAGATAAAAAGTGCTGTACCTAGCTATCTTCAAAATATTCTTCCCTGGAGGCATAAAATCATTTTTGATGAAGTAAATGCTAAGGGGGAAATGCAAAAAATTTTCCAACAAAAATCGAGTTGTGAAACAGGGCATTCTGATTCTTATTCTTCTTGTAATAAAGACCACAGAGAGACTGTGCCAGTGAAACCTCTTCCAATGTTTCAACAGAAAATGCTGGAGAGAAGGAAGGGAGCATGAAAGTTGACTTGAAGAATTGAGAGTAACACAACAGACCCTGTTGATACCAATAAAGGCTGTCCCCCTGTTGAGTTCCTCTATTCAGGGGAACATAAATAACGAATAATTCCACAGGAAAGCTCCAACAAAAAAAAAATTATTTATTGTAGTAAAAACAAAAACAAGTAGATTTTAGATTGAGCGCTTTCATCTCCACTCAGGAGACTTCATCAGAATCATCCTATAAAGTAGCTATACACTTTATATACCAAGCCACATCACTTTTCATTGGTCAAACAATTAATTCAACAGAAAGACTTAACTCATGAGAGTTCAAATACATTATAGCAATGCTTCAGATCATGAATATAAATAGGGTGGGTCAAAAAATGTATAAATGACACCTGGGAAATGTTCAGAAGGATGCCCACGAGGGTGGAACTGTTTCAAAACCCCCTGAGATTTAGTTTTAAAAGAAATTTTAACTTAAAGAATATACTGGAGAAGAAAAAGGATGGTTATAGAGGGGGGACATGTCCAAAACATGGCACCTTTAAGTTTGGCAGGTTCTCCCAATGTCCCTTTGTAGCGGGAACAAAAGATTTGGATATACCCAGTATTGGTTTCAAAATTAAGGGTAAAACTTATTCCAGTTGCTACACCAAAGGAGTGGTGTACTTAGTGTACTGTAAGGTTTGTTGGGCATATTATATTGGAAAGACAGAGCATAATTTAAGGTTATGTATATAAGAGCATACATATGACATTAATAGGAAAAATGAGAATAATGCCTTATACAGACACCTATTAACTTGCAAGGAGGCAGAAAACAAATTTTGGGTGCTAGAGGAAGTAAAACAGAATGACAGAGGGTGTGATTGGGAGACCCAATTGGAATTTCGGGAAATGATCTGGCAGTTAAGGCTGGATGCATGTAACAATCCAGGTTTGAATGACCACATATCCATCACCTCTGCTTTAAAAATACTAGCATCCAACCCAAAAAGACCAGACCCTTAAAGCAATATACCACAGTTAAGGAATAAGAATATAAATAATATTGAAACAACTTTATGAATCATTTCTACACAGTATTTTCTATTAACACGCTTTTTTAGTATTTTTATACACTATAGTAGATCATATTATGGAATTTTAACTTTATGTACATTGTATAAAGTTACAAATGGAAATGTTTTTGGAAGAATTAAATATGCCAATGCTAGAGGTAGATAAGGCTCCATTACTAACAGGATAGACGGAAATGAGATAAAAATAGTAATGTATAACCAATCTGCAGGAATGTCCGCAGGAATAGATGGTATCCCTGTGGAAGTTTGAAAGCTAGAAGAATAAAAAAAATGATAAAGATCTGGAAGGTTTTGTTTTTGAAGTACCAACATCCTGAAAGAAAGCAGTGGTAACTGCAATACCTAAAAAGGGGAAAGATCTATCAGATCCAGCTATGTACAGGTCCACTTCAATACTAAACCATGATTATAAAGTGTTTACGTCTATAATGGTTAGAAGAATGGAAAAAGTGATGCCAAAATTGATCATTGTGGTTTTGTGGAGGGGAGGCAAACATTTGACAACATTAACAGAACAGAGGGAAGCAGAATGGAAGAAAATACCGTTGTTGTTGGTGGGTCTTGATGCAGAGAAAGCATTTGACAGAGTATGCTGGGACTTTATGAGCAGGGCAATGGAAGCATTTGCATTCCCTGATAAAATTATATCATTGATTGGGAGAATATATGAGGGATTGGAGACGAAAATTAAAGTGGGTAGGGTCTTCTCTGGTAATTTCTGCTTGAGCAGAATAACCAAGCAGGGGTGTCTTCTTTCTCCTTTATTTGCATTATATTTAGAACCACTGGCAAAGAAAATATGGGACTTAGAAATTCAATGATATAATTGGTACGGTAGTGAAGAAAAGCTGGCTGTATTTGCAGATGATATTATTTTATACTTGACAAAACCAAAAAAGGACATTACAGTGTTGAACATTTTGAGATAGTTTCAGATCTTTTTGTGATACAGAATTAATGAAGTTAAAACAAAGGCAATACCAGTAAATTATATACCCACACACAAAAATTGTTCAGCAATATCCATATTTATAGGGACATGATAAAATGAAGTTGTGGGATAAGCTGATTCTTGCAATAGAACAGGGTAGATTGGGGTTACCCAGTCTGAAGGGTATTTCAGAGCTACACAGTTAAGGCTCCTATACATAGCACAAGCAGAAACCTAGCATTCAAACTGGAAAGAAATTATGATGAAACGGGGGGGGGGAGTTAAAAAAAAAAGGAAAGACTGGGATTTTGGATGCAGCTCTTTAAGGAGAATAACAATAACCATACAGAATATGATATTCATAAAGTAGCAGAAAGTATACTAAACTAATCCAACATGGAAATGGAAAAAAGAGATTCTTCCGATAGGGGTGACTGCAATTAGGGATACAGACAATAGGTAAGAGGGGCCTGAAATTTATTGGAGAAAACTGGCAAAGGAACCAAGGTATTGGGAGCAAATAACTACAGAGGGAAAGGTAACAGAATGGAGAAGAACCACAAACTTCTGACTTCACGACACAAACTACAAAATAATCCAAAATACTGCTACAGGTCTGGAAAGCAATGATATTCAGCAGAAAAGCCAGTCAATCCTTCAGTAAACTTTATTTCAATAAAAATAAGCACTTTTGCTCTCTTAAACCAAATGTGAACTTCTTCAGACTTTTCGCCCACAGTAATAGCTCTGTTTAAAAAGACTCCAGTAAAATCATACAATCATTACATCACTTCCTCAAGCATCTTAAATGTCCAGCCACCCTTTTCTTTAAAACATTTTTTAAAAACATTTTAAATATAAAACAAAGACAGGTACAATACCAAACTACCTTATTATTTAAATAACTTGTTTTAACCCAAAGGTAGTTGACACTTACTTAAAATATTCCTATCTAGTCAAAGCTTTTAATGCTAAAACAGGTTTCATACTACAGCAGTCATTCACCCCAGGATAAAAACAGGCATTAAAAATTAGTTGCCATACTATTTCTTTTGCAAATAAAGTTCCCAAGGCCTTCCCCTCACCTTTACTGGGACATGATCAATGACCAAATATTTAAAAAAAATGATACTCATTCATATTCACATGTTTAGCTAAAGTAACAGATAAATTCATTTTTTGATACCTTATTCATGCTCATAGGTACATTCTCCAAGTTTCCACTCAGTTTTTCCAACATAAAAACAGGGACATTTCTGACACTGTGCTAAATAGCCAACTTGTTTAGATTCACAGTTAAAAATACCCTTAATATGGTAGGTAACATTCCTTACCTGAAATGTGGACCCCTCATAAATGAACTTACAATATGACTCCACATTTTGTCATACCAGACCTTTCTTTTAGTGAACCTGTTTTTTTCTGTTTCAAAAAAGCTTTCAGGCTCTAGCCCCTCCGATATACTAATGGAAGAATCTCCTGGATTTTATCAAGTATTTCCACATCATCATATAACAATGTCCAATTCTTATTAAAAATGGACCTCAGGACCCAGCTATTGGCATTAAAGGTGGTCACAAAACTCGTGCCAAACTCTTTCGATGTACTCGCCTCAGAGGATTTGAAATTGGGAGTCCTTATCGCAGCTTCCTCATCTTGATTTCCTTCCTTAAAGAGGATAGGCTTGAAATAACCAATCAATCTTTCTGACGTCACCTCCTCCACCAAATCCTGAATCAGTGATTCTGGATAGCCTCTTCGCAGTAACATTATACAAAGGTTAGAACATTCTTGATGGAATTCGTAATCCAAGGAAATCATTCTGGCTGCCCAGACTAGTTGCCCTTTCACTACAGATCTCTTCTGGTGAAAAGGGTGGGAGCTTGTAAAGTGTAGAAAAGTGTTGGAATACGTGCTTTTCTATAGATTATAGAAGTATATTTCTGCCCTTCATTGCCCTTTTCTAATGAAACATCCAAATAAGAAAGTCTTTCAAGATGATGTTCAGATGTGAATTTCAAGAAGGAGGTAGTGCTGTTGATGTATTGGACAAACTGATGGATACCCCCTCATCTCCTTTCCATATGATAAATATATTATCCAAGAAAAAAAATGTAAGTTCTAATATCCATCCTGATGTAGGGAATGTCCAACACAACTCTATGCTCCCACGCAGCCATGACAATGCTGGCAAAGATGCCCCACAAGGGGAACCCATCACCACCCTGGACTTCTGTAGGAAATATTTCCCATCAAAATAAATGTAGTTGTTATGCAAAATCTACTTGAGCAGTTCCTCATAGAGATTAATCTGATCTTGTGGGAGACCCTTGTCTAGGAGGAAGTTGGCTACTCGTTCTATTCCTGTATCTTGAGGAATCACAGAATATAAGTCCTTTACATCAATTGTGAGCAGAAAATCATCTGAGTCAAAATCCACCCCATTAATGATTTCCAGTAAGGACCAAGAATCCTTACAAATCTGTGACTCTGCAGAAAGGAGGGGTTTCAATTTGATGTCAAGAAACTTAGCACATGCATATGTGATCAAATTCCATCCATCGATGATGGGTCTCATCAGTGGATTATTCAAATCTTTATGAATCTTGGGAACTCCAAATATAATCAGCGTTACTAGGGAAGCCAAATTCAAGTAATTGAAAATATCCATATCAACTCTGGCTTCTATAAACATATCTTCTAGACTACGTCTTATGTTGCGATAAGCTCCATTCAACTAGGTTAATGTCACTTCCTCATATGTGTCAGTGTTCAAAATTTTGTACATTCATTAATTATAATCATGCCAGTCCATAATTACCAAGCCACCCCCCATTATCAGGTTTCATTATCCTTATATTTTGGCACCTCAAATATTCCAGAATGGAATATTCTTCATTCATATTGTTTTCTTCCAGCACTCAACATTGGTCTTATATCAAAATCACAAATCTTTTCAAATAGCAGCGGGGGTTGGGGGTTGTAAATACTGGCTATGTTCAAGTCCTGTTGCCTGCTGAAATTCACTCCGAATAATATCTTCAAATTCAACTGCCTTAGGAAAATTTTAACATCTATCAAAATGCTAGCCAAGTTGGCCCTTGAAGAAGTCACAAAGGTCAACCCTTTACTTAAAAAGTTGGCCACCTTTTGGTCCAGTGGAGTATTAGAAAAATTGTAAATCTTAAAATCACCATCTTTTTTCTTCTTCTTCTTTCAGCTGTTCCCATTAGGGGTCACCATAGTGGATCATCTGTTTCCATTTCTTCCTGTCCTCTGCATCTTTCTCTGTCACACCCAACCACCTGCATGTCTTCTCTCTCCACATCCATAAACCTTAATTTAGGCCTTCCTCTTTTCCTCTTACCTGGGAGCTTCATCCTTAGGATCCTTTTCCCAATATATCGAGCATCCCTCCTCAGCACATGTCCAAACCAACATAATCTTGTATCTCCTGGCTTTGTCTCCAAACCGTCCAACCTGGGCTGACCCTCTAATATACTTATTCCTCCACCCTCGTCACACCCAGTGCAAATCTTAACATCTTTAACTCTGCCACATCCAGCTCTGACTCCTACCTTTTTGTCAATGCCACTGTCTCCAACCTATATAACATAGCTGGTCTCACTATCCTCTTGTAGACCTTCCCTTTCACTCTTACTGGTACTTGTCTGTCAAAAATATTCTTGAGACTCTTTTCCACCTACTCCATCCTGCCTATACTCTCTTCTTCACCTCCCTTCCACACTCACCATTACTCTGAACTGTTGATCCCAAGTATTTAAACTCATCCACCTTCGCCAACTCTACTCCCTGCATCCTCACCATTCCTCTATCCTCCCGCTCATTCACACAACCATATATTCTGTTTTAGTCCTGCTGACCTTCATTCCTCTCCTCTCTAGAGCATATCTCCACCTCTCCAGGGTCTCCTCAAACTGCTCCCTACTCTCACTACAGATCACAATGTCATCTGCAAACATCATAATCCACAGGGACTCCTGTCTGGTCTTGTCTGTCAACCTGTCTATCACCATTGCAAATAAAAAAGGGCTCAGAGCTGATCCTTGATGTAATCTCACCTCCATCTTAAACGCATCCGTCACTCCCAGCGCAGACCTCACCACTGTCACACTACCCTTGTACATATCCTGTACCACTCTTACATACTTCTCTGCCACTCCCGACTTCCTCATACAATACCACAACTCCTCTCTGGGTACCCTGTCATATGCTTTTTCTAAATCCACAAAGACACAATGCAACTCCTTCTGACCTTCTCCGTACTTCTCCATCAACACTCTCAGAGCAAACATCACATCTGTAGTGCTCTTTCCTGGCATGAAACCATACTGCTGATAACAAATCATCACCTCCCTTCTTAACCTAGCTTCCACTACTCTTTCCCATAACTTCGTGCTGTGACAGATCAGTTTTATCCCTCTGTAGTTACTACAGCTCTGCACATCACCCTTATTCTTAAAAAAATTGGTACCAAAACACTTTTTCTCCAGGCATCCTCTCACTTTCCAAATTTTCATTAAACACTCTGGTTAAAAACTCCACTGCCATTTCTCCTAAACACCTCCATGCTTCTGCAGGTATGTCATCTGGACCAACAGCCTTTCCATTCTTCATCCTCTTCATAGCTATCCTTACTTCGTCCTTGCTAATCCATTGCACTTCCTGATTCACTATCCCCACATCATCCAACCTTCTCTCTCTCTCATTCTCTTCATTCATCAGCCGCTCAAAGTACTCTTTCCATCTGCTCAACACACTCTCCTCACTTGAGTATGTTTCCCTCATTATCCTTTATCACCCTTACCTGCTGTACATCTTTCCTAGCTCGGTCCTTCTGTCTACCCAATCGGTGCAGGTCCTTTTCTCACTCCTTAGTGTCCAACCTTTTATATAACACTTCATACGCCTTATCCTTAGCCTTCACCACCTCTCTCTTTGTCATGCACCTCATCTCCTTATATTCCTGTCTACTTTCTTCATCTCTCTGACAATCCCACTTCTTCGCCAACCTCTTTCTCTGTATACTCTCCTGTACTTTCTCATTCCACCACCAGGTCTCCTTGTCCTTCTTCCTCTGTCCAGATGTCACACCAAGCACCTTTCTAGCTGTTTCCCTTACTAGCTCTACTGTAGTTACCCAGCTATTCGGTAATGCTTCACTCCCACCCAGTGCCTGTCTTAACTCTTCCCTGAACTCCACCTCACAATCACCCTTTTTTTTAGTTTCCACCATTTGATCATTGGTACTGCCCTCACACTCCTCCTCTTCTTCTTGATCAACAACATCATCCTACAGACCACCATTCTATGCTGCCTAACTACACTTTCCCCTGTCACCACTTTACAGTCCCCAATTTCCTTCAAACTGGCCCTCCTCCTACATAGGATATAATCAACCTGTGTGCATCTTCCTCCACTCTTGTATGTCACCCTATGTTCCTCCCTCTTGTTAAAATATGTGTTCACCACAGCCATGTCCATCCTTTTTGCAAAATCCACTACCATCTGACCTTCTGCATTCATTTGCTTAACACCATACCTACCCATCACTTCCCCATCCCCTCTGTTCCCTTCACCAACATGCCCATTGAAATCTGCTCCAATCACCACTCTCTCACCCTTGGGTGCAGTCATCACCACTTCATCCAACTCACTCCAAAATTTTTCTTTCTCATCCATTGCACACTCAACTTGCGGAGCATATGCACTAACAACATTCATCATTACACCATCAATTTCCAGCTTCATAAACATCACTCTAGCCGACACTCTTTTCACCTCCAAAACACTCTTGGCATACTGTTCCTTCAGGTTAACCCCTACCCCATTTCTCCTCCCATCTACACCATAATCCAGGGAGGTGGAGCAGGGGCCCCTCTACCTAACAATGGGAATCCCCCAACACTAAGGTGTTCTGACAGAATTAGACAAAGGAACAATGGACAGGGACAGACAAATAATCAGGTTATTTGCAATCCCCCATTACAGAATCAATGGAGAGTGAAGAATTTTCCACATACCAATCACAAAAGGTACTATTAGTGGAGGAGACTGAATTTGAAGATATTATATGGAGTGAATTTCAGCACGCACCAGGACTTGAACTTAGCCAGTAATTACAACCCCCTCCACCACTGCATCCAACACTTCTACTATTTGAAAAGATTTGTGATCTTGATATAAGAACAAAGTTGAGTGCTGGAAGAAAGGAAGAAAGCGATATGAATGAAGAAGAATATTCCATTCTGGAATATTTGAGATGCCAAAATATAAAGATGATGAAATCGGATGGGGGTGGATTGGTAATTATGGACTGGTACAATTAGAATGAATGAATGTACAAAATTTTGAACACTGACATATGAGGAAGTGACATTAAACCAGTCGAATGGAGCGTATCACAACATAAGAAGTAGTCTAGAGGATATGTTTATAGAAGGCAGAGTTGATATGGATATTTTCAACTACTTGAATATGGCTGCCCCAGTAACACTGATTATATTTGGAGTTCCCAAGATTTATAAAAATTTGAATAATCGACCAATAAGACCCATAGTCAATGGAAGGAATAAGTTCACATATGCATGTGCTAGGTTTCTTGACATCAAATTGAAAGCACTTCTATCTGCAGAGTCACAGATTTGTAAGGATTCTTGGTCCTTACTGGAAATCATTAATGGGATGGATATTGATGCAAATTATTTTCTGCTCACAATTGATGTGAAGGATTCATATCCTGTGATTACTCAAGATACAGGAATAGAATGGGGAGCCGACTTCCTCCTAGACAAGGGTCTCCCACAAGATCAGATTAATCTCTATGAGGAACTGTTTGAGTTAATTTTGCATAGCAACTACATTTATTTTGATGGGAAATATTTCCCACAGAAGTCTGGGGTGGTGATGGGTTCCCCTTCTGGGGGCAACTTTGCAACATTGTCATAGCTGTGTGGGAGCATAGCTGTGTTGGACATTCCTTCCATCAGGACAAATATTAGAACTTGCATCTGTGTTTTTTGGATCATATATTTATCATATGGAAAGGAGATGAGGGGGGGTATCCATCAGTTTGTCTAACACATCAGCACTACCCCCTTCTTGAAATTCACATCTGAACATCATCTTTAAAGAGTTTCCTATTTGGATGTTTTATTAGAATAGGACAATGAACGGCAGGAATATACTTCTAAACTCTATAGAAAAAGCACATATTCCAACACTTTTCTACACTTTACAAGCTCCCACCCTTTTCACCAGAAGAGATCTGTAGTGGAAGGGCAACTAGTCCGGGCAGCCAGAATGATTTCCCTGGATTCTGAACTCCATCAAGAATGTGTTAACCTTCGTATGATGTTATTCCGAAGAGGCTATCCAGAATTGCTGGTTCAGGATTTGATGGAGGAGGTGACGTCAAAAAGATCGATTGGTTATTTCAAGCCTATCCTCTTTAAGGAAGGAAATCAACATCAAGATGAGGAAGCTGCGACAGGGTCTCCCAATTTCGAACCCTCTGAGGTGAGTACATCGAAAGAGTTTGGCACGAGTTTTGTGACCACCTTTAGCGCCAATAGCTGGGTCCTGAAGTCCATTTTTAATAAGAATTGTACATTGTTATATGATGATGTGGAAATACGTAATAACATTCAGGAGATTTCTCCATTAGTATATCAGAGGGACCAGAACCTGAAAGCTTTTTTGGAACAGAAAAAAACAGGTTCAGTAAGAGGAAGGTCTGGTATGACAAAATGTGGATCCTGCTCATATTGTTAGTTCATTTATGAGGGGGTCCACATTTTAGGTAAAGAACATTACCTACCATATTAAGGGTATTTTTAACTGTGAATCTAAACAAGTTGGCTATTTAGCACAGTGTCAGAAGTGTTCCTGTTTTTATGTTGGAAGAACTGAGCGGAAACTTAGAGACCGTATCTATGAATATGAATATAGTATCAAAATAATGAATTTATCTAACGCTTTAGCTAAACATGTGAATATGAATGAGTATCATTTTTTTAAATATCTGGTCACTGATCATGTCCCAGTAAGGTGAGGGGGGGACCTTGGGAACTTTATTTGTGGAAGAAAGATTTAGTATGGCAACTACTTTTTAATGCCTATTTTTATCCTGGGTTGAATGACTTCTGCAGTATGAAAGCTATTTTAGCATTAAAAGCTTTGACTAGTTAGGAATATTTTAAATAAGTGTTAACTACCTTTTGGGTTAAAATGAGTTATTTCAATAATAACGTAGTTTGGTCTTTTATATTTAAAATGTTTTTAAAAAAATGTTTTAAAGAAAACGGTGGCTGGACCTTTAAGACACTTGAGGAAGTGATGTAATGATTGCATCCTTTTACTGGAATCTTTTTAAACAGAGCTATTACTGTGGATGAAGAGTCTGAAGAAGTTCACATGTGGTTTAAGTGAACAAAAGTGCTTATTTTTATTGAAATAAAGTTTACTGAACGTCTGACCGACTTTTCTAATGAATGTCATTCCTTTCCTGACATGTAACAGTATTTTGGATTATTTTGTAAAATGGGGAAGAAGCCAAGAATTTATTTGGACTGAAGGTTAGAGATTGCCTTCCCTATCAAGGATTGATATCAGAGTATAGGCAAAGAGTAAGGAATAGGGAGTGCTAAATGAAAGATCATATATCACTGGTAGAGTTTTTAGTAGAATCTAGAACAGCAGCTGCCGTTAAAAAAGGGATAACCAGTGGAGCATATAAAATATTGCGTGATAACTGTAAGAATCAATCAGATGAGGTTAGAAAGGATTAGGAAGAGAGATTGAATAAGCAATTCACAAAGAAAACAATGGGAGAATATATATATATATATATATATATATATATATATATATATATATATGTATATGTCTCCCAAATATGCAACAAAATCTAGAAGATTTAGGAGTTTTGCTTGGAAATGTTTACATAGATATTTTATTACCCCAAGTAGACTGAAGAGAATTTTTCCTCAGGTAGACAGCAAATGCTGGGAGGTATGATGTGGAAGAAAGAGGTAATTGGGAAGATATTTTCTGGGAGTGTAACGAGTTGGCAGACTTTAAATATTCTCTGCAGACTACTCTGTGGGAGATGCTGGGTTAGCAAATTAGTGTAACTAGGGAAATGATTTTTCTGAGATATGATACAGAATTGGAATTTCCTAGACATAGTAAGGCATTGCTGAGTCTAATTATGGTGGCTTCCAAAAAAAAGCAATTACTAGAAAATGGAAATCAAAGTCTAAACTAATGCTACTAGAAGTAGTGAATATAGTAACAGAGATAAAGCAACTGGAATTGGGATCTTTAATAAAGGTTAGGAGCAAATTACACAGGAAAAAACGGTAATTGCGGGAACAATGCATACAGGGAGGAATGTGGTTTAAAAGAATGCAGGACTTGAATAAGCTATGTAATGTTTGACTATTATACAATAACCCTCCATTAATATTCTAAAACGTGCACACTGATTGGTCAGCATTATACAATGCCATTATTTAAGAAAAGTAAGTATTTTTTTCTTAAATGATGTCATTGTATAATAACAATAACCCACTTCTGGGTGTGGATAATGCTGGATTCACCCATGGTTGTCTTTGTTTGGTCACTCGGGCTTTGCCCTTGTGACCAAACCACACCAACCATGGGTAAATCCAGCATTACCCACACCCAGGCATGAGTTATTGCTTAAATAATGGCTGGATAGATTATAAGTGATACATAATGTCTGCAAGTAGGATTGTGTCAATATGGTTTGTGATGTAAAATGCTTGCAGGGGGAATTGTGTCTTTATGGTTTGTTTTCATTTACATAAATGTATGATTGCCTATGTCATAAATGACAATTTAATAAAGATGTTTCTTGTTTAAAAAAAAATACTCCATGGACTTTGTAAACCATTCTGTACATAGTCAACTATCCTGGGCTGCCAATATTAACCTTTCATCTTTTGGTTATAATTCCCCTCTCCTTAACCATTATTTCATTAGATCCTGATCGACATGAGGTAGCTCCAGGAGATTTCTGTACTCACAACTATATTTATGCATTTTCCTTATTTCTTTCCTTCTCAACTGATCCTTCACCTTATATTCTTTTGTTTTTTTTTTTGCACATTCAGTTGCTGCCTGTTTTTTTTATACCTTTGGTCCGATTTCCATTCCTACTGACAGTAGTATGCTTCTGCTAACTTATCAGGGAAGTCATCTTAGATGGGTTCTCCTCACGTTTTAGAACTTTCATTATTTCTGGATCTTGTGATCAGCAGATTTGTAGGAAGTCCCATGATTGCAGATCTATACATGTAATCAGTTTCAAGGAGGTCCTTATCTCCTTCTTTATACGGAATACTGTATATAATCTTGGTATACATACTATTTTTTATAAATCATTTGATAAGCATGAAACATTTTTTTATTGTTTTCCTGTCCAACTGATCCAATACATTTTGGGGCCAGTCACTAACCCCAAAACTATAAGTTATAACAGAAAGAGCAAATTGGTTTAAAGCTTGGACTTTGTTCCTAGGTGTCAGGGCTCTTTTTGGTATTAAGTTTAGTATTCTGAAATATTCCTTACTAATTTTTATTCACATTTGTTCATGTTTTATTGTTGATCCTCCATCATTTCCCAAATATGGATACATTCCCTCTTGCTCAGGACTTTATATCACATTTCTGTCTCAGACTGATATTTTTTTGGTGCTGCAGCTTCCCTGCTTAAAAGGTTGCTTTTGTATATTTATCAAGACCAAATGTTGTTGTGTCTTTCGGCTTTTCCCGGTTAGGGGTCACCACAGCGGAACTCCAGTCCGCTAATGATTGGCAGTAGATTTTTATGTACCGAGTTGCCAGCTCTGATGCATAACCTTCAACGAAGGTACGCCCATTCACGCATGTCTCCACACAGAAGACGCTCTAGCTGAGAATTGAACCGGACTGCGTCTTACTGTGAGGTGAAAACGCTACCGCAGCACCACCACTACCAAGACCAAATGACATTCTTATATCATCTGAGAAAGTTTTGGCCACTTGCAATTGTGCTTTCAGTTCCTCATCTGATGAGCTGTTCAGTTTTAAATCAACCACAAAAAGAAGATGAGAAGTCTTTATATTTTGTAGTTTTCTGAGAGCTAAATTGTAAGCCATGAGACAGCTTAATGGGTTAAAGGCAAGACAAAAGAACAGTGGTAACAGAGTCATCCTGGAAAATTCCCCTTTGAATTTTTATCTCTGGGATAATAATTTGTCCTATACCATGGCTTAGCTGCAAAGTGGTTTGCCACTGTTTCATGGTCACTGTAATGTAATCGATCAATGTAGGGTGCATCTTATACCTTTGTAAGCACCATGAAAGTGAGATGCTATCAAATGCTTTTTTGTAGTCTATCCATACCATACTTAGATTCTTCCCCTTTTTACAATTCTCCATTATGATTTTATTTAACAACAAATGATCCTTTGTTCCATATAACTTTCATTTGTTGCCCTTTTGTTCTATTGCCATGATTAAGTTTTCTTCTAAACGACTATAGACAATGTTGGCATCAATTCTAGTGTATAGTTTATACATCGTTGGAAGGCACATTATTGGTCTATAGTTTTTTGGGTATCTTGCAGGTTTACTCTTAAGGAGGTCTATAATTTTTCCTATTGTTGACCTGGTTGGTGTCTGTTCAGGGTGTGCTTATGAATAGTTTTTACTCAAGGCCAAATCTTCATGTAAAGATGTTAATATTTTTAGCCAAAAGTTAGGTACTGTATTTGGGCCTGGGGTTTTCCAGTTAGGAGCTTTTCTTAATTTTGTTTCAATATCTCTGGCGGTTACTTCATCTTATTTCATATCCTGTACATTTGAACTAGGTTTTCTTTTTTTACTTCATCTATCCATTCAGCATCTTTGCTATGCTCCACAAGATCTTCATAGATATTTCTCTAAAATGTGTCTTTGTCTTCTTTTTTGCTGGCGTTTCTATTATTTTTTGCTTTGTTTCCGTATTCTCCAAAAACATTTGTGGCCATCAGTAAATTGCTTATTTTGTACTTTTCCTTTACATTTATCTGTATATCTGCTTATCTGTATATCTTAAGTTTTTCTGTCCTTGCTGATATCTTTAGTTTCTTATTTGTAATAGTATACAATACATCCTGGTCTGTTCTGATACTGTGCATTGCTTTTATCACATCTATCTTTCTGAGTATTTTTGTTGATCTGTTGCCTCTTCTATACTCCTCTATCAGCGTCACTTCTTGTCTTAATTGCTTTCTAGTTTTCTGTTTGATACTTCCATGATGGCATTTGATTTCTCCCCTTCCATTCCCTTACTGCCCTGTGTTTTTTGTGGTAACACTTAATCTGTTATTAATTTAGCTACACAGTAATGTATTCTGTTTACTTCTGTTATATTGCGTGAATATGTATGAACAGTTTTGATTACTGTGTTCATTTGTTTTGTCAAACTTCTAACATTTTGTGTCTTGTTGAGTTTGTGGAGTCTATTTTTTCATTGATCTTGATATGTCTATCCACATCTATTAAATCAAGCAACTCTTACCTTAGATTATTTTCTTCTAAACTAAGAACACATTCTTTGTTCCACACTTTTTGTGGGTATTTTACAGAATGTTCCAGAACATGTTTCTGTGCCATATTCTCTTCAGCTTCATCCTGTGTCATCCATTGCTCTTTCATACAGGAACTCACTGGCCTATCATTCTGCAACATTGACTGCATTAGAGTTTCCACAGTTTCCTGCTCCTTCCCTTTCTGTGCAATTCCAACTGAACTTTTTTACTGGTTTTCTTCTGAAGGCTGCTACCCACTCCACTGTTTTCTCCTTAATCTGGGGATTCATTATTCTGTCATGCTGTGATGTTCACTAATTCCTTCACTTTACAGGTAATCCATAATTTCAGTTTCTATTTCTTTAACTTCTTCATTACTAATCCTCTTTTTAACTTCCCCCCTTTGTTGTCTTTCTTTTTTTTTTGTATTGTAAAATTTCCATATCCTGAAGTCTTTGCCTGTATTTCTCTTCAAATATCTTTGGTGATGCTTTTTTTGCATTGATTAGTTTTGCTTTCTCCTTTTCATACACATCATACCATATTAGATGTCTTTTTCTTTCCCATGTCCATATTTCTTCTTCAGATGTCTTCTGCTCCTCCTGTTTCTCCTTACTTGGGGGACTCATTGTTCCATCATGCTGTGACATAACCTGTGTTAGACTTTCTACATTAAATCATTCACTTCACAGGTAATACATTACTTCAACTTCTATGTTTTAACTTCTACTTTACTAATCTTCTGTATTACATTCCTCCTTTTTATCTTATTTTTTGTATTGGGAATTTTCCACATCTGAGTGCCTTAGCATGTATTTCTTTTCGAATATCTTTGGAGCTGCTTTTTTGTATTGATTAATTTGGCTTTCTCCTTTGTATAAATACAGCACCATATCATATCTCTCTTTCTTTCCCATGCCCATATTTCTTTTTTATACCTTTCAAAACTGTGTAGATTTTGTTCTTTATATATTTGCACTTCCTCAGTTGCTTCTTTTTTCAAACCGCCCAAGGTTTCTTGATCTATATAATGTTTTTCATAAATCTGTTGTATTAATGAACACAAATTTGTATTTGAAACTTTTGACAGTTTTTCTTGTGCAAGTATTTTTCTTTCCTCTAATTTCTCTCTTAATACTTTTGTATAACCTCTGTCCAGAAATTCTGGGCTTCTTGCATAATAGTAAGAATACATAATTTCTTTGTTATCCTCAATAATCCACTCTTTCAGCTTTATGTCTCTTTTTTGGCCTGTCAGTTTTTTATGACTTTTGTGGACTACTACCACCTTTCTGTATATTCTGTTGGATATTATATTAGTTTATATGATGATGTTAGGCTTTGCTTTTGTTACATGAAATCTTCTCCAACATACATGTACAACATATTATGACAGCTAGTTGATATTGGGTTCTATCCATGCTGCACTGTTATTCGGCACACTTTGTATATTTACATTATAGAGCAGTAAGTTTACAGTTGATGTGTTTGCTGTTCTTTGTATGTACCATTGTTACAAACAGATACCATTATCCAGTGTACAGTATGATTACTGGGTTGGCACTGTCGCTTTTGGTTGGCTTATGTATCATTAATGTTGTGTTACCATGTAATTGTAAATATAATGTTCTTTACCTGCTGCTCATTTACTGATACATGTGTCTGTCTTCTTCATTCAGTTAGTGCTACTTGTAAGATTTTTATTTCCTTGACGCTACTTTTCATTGAAACTACAATTACATAAAAATAATGCTGACAGCCACAAAACCAAAGCACTGTTTTTGCAGCGGCAAGTCCAACTGCAACCGCATGTGGGGGACTTTCAGCACAGCATTCCTTTTACTAATATATTCTGTCTCTTTAGTCACACAACACTGGGAAAAAGACCAAACCCTGCAGTTAAAAATATATGACATACACAGCACTCTGCTGCAACTAAAACTAATAATACAACGCATTTAAAAGAAACCATAATGTTGAACACAAATTCTAACAAAACTGAATAAAAAAAATCAAAGTTAACTAGAAAACAAATGGGGCAGGATTTCTATAAGTACAAATGTTCACTGAAATGACTTCAGTATTATTTATACAGTGATACTGGAATGAATAAAAATTGTGTTCATTGACATGAGATGATACTCTTCAGATATATTATGCATTTGTAAAAATATATTTTTTTCATAGACTGAACCTTTTGCTGAGATGTCTCAAGCATTTTCTCCCTGAATCTCCATTGGAAATAGTCTCTGCCCAGATGGACCTCCTTGTCAATAAATAAAAGTAAATTAAATAATGCTGATATAGTCAGTGTTTCAGATAATGCTAAATAGTGCCCTCATGAATAATTAGGGAAGGACATTTGTGAGCTGTTCTAACTTATAAAATTCCTTACTGTGATTGTCCTTGCTTAAAATGCCACTACCACAAGCAACCTGTCAGTGAAGTGTCAGCCTAGGGGTGTGGGCAATGACCAACTAACTTATACAACCACACTCCTATTCTCACCTTCTCTCATCACAAGTTTCAGCAACTGTTGTCCAAACGTATCAGCAATTCTGCTCACAATGTATAACTTCAGGAAACCAGGAAACCACATAGTAAAACACAAATATTTATTCTAGTGCCTCAGTGTAACCACCTTCAAGGAATATTCCTTCAAGGTGGTTACAGTGAGGTGCTAGAATAAATATTTGTGTTTTACTACATGGTGTCCTGGTTTCCTGAAGTTATACATTGTGAGCAGAATGACCAACTAACTGTATGGCCCGGTAAATAGTTTAATTATTTAAAAAATAAATAACACAGTGGAGTTCCACAACTCACTCTAGCTGCATGGAAAGGTTACAGCAGTGGTGTTTGCTTAGAAGGTGGGAGATTGGCATAATGGTTAAGGTGTTTACTTTACAAACACAAGGTGCAGTGTTTGAGTCTCACATGGGGTAACTGGCTAGGCTTAAAAAGGCCAACAAGGGCAGATAGTCTAGTACTAATCTATGAATCTATGAACTTCAGGAATCCCAAAGTGCAGTGCTGAGCCACTCCTGTAACTCAGTAATGTTGAATATATTTTCTGAACCACAACCATTAGCTACCTTGGTCACTCAGTGCAAAGAGCTTCCTCTGAGTAACATGCTGAGGGACACTGAGCTAAACAGATGCCTTTCTGAATCCTGCAGTATGTCCCTTGCTGGTCAGACTGAAATTATGGCAAGCCAGACAGTTGTCAGTTTCATAAACCTGTGCCAAATAAATTTGAAAATGATTGTGGTAAACACAGAAGGGGAGTCTGCATGCTATGATCAGAATCTATTAACTCTGACATTAAAAATGGAGCCAATAATGAAATTCATTAACAATTCAAGAAGTTGTGAATACATTTCTTTCAAAGGTGTAGGGAAAAAATCACTTCTAAGTGAGCTGAAGAGTAAAACCTGATGAAACGAGTTCTAAACTTATTTAATGTCAGGAAAAATCTACAGATAATATGCAGTAAGCACCCATGTTAAGAGCAGAGTCAAGTTGATATACATATGCTCAGAGTGGTCTAAGATGAATGATCATACAGGAATCGAGCTTGTACCAGTGTTCACACAGCAAGAAATTGTTACAGCAGTGCATGAAGAAAATATTTATTAATTTCTAGAAAAACAGCATAATGATGCAGTGTTGTTAGGATGAAGAACAGGACCGAATAGCATCTGTGGTGAAAATGAATATAACATAGACAGCTATGACTTCAGTATGGATATACTCATATGTGGAAGGAAGCATGCATTCCTATCCTTACGTCTCCCCCTGAACCCTAGTTCTACACCTTTCACTTTCTGGGTAACTATCTTTGCATCTCCCTATAGGAGAATTTCGGTCTCTGTATCTCTCACTACATCATATCCCTATCTCTGCATCTCTGCAAACACCTGTTTCCTGTTTCTGCAATTCAACACATGAATCCCAGTGTCTACATCCCCACAATCTTTATCGCTGCATTTCCCCCTTCTCTGGATTTTACTCACTGTGCATCTTTGCCCACTAAAGTTAATACAGAACAGAGGGATTTATATTTATTTTTGGTAGAGTTCATAGAATGGCGAAGTCCTGACAGTAGGACACAGATGCAGTGTACCAACAGAATACTTAATATACATGCAGCACTCTTTGCTGTTGCCCTGATTATCACACTGTAATGTCTGTTGTCATTTCTGTGTACCTCTAAGCATCTGATACAAATTGTCACATTAGGTTACTGGACTACCTTGCTCAGGTATCGTGTGGAATGGCAGGAACACTTAGGAGCATTGTTTAGCACTCTCTTCTTCTTACAGGTGGGCAGATTGCATTCCTAGGGAACAAGAGTGGTATGGGAGACTTTGACAACGTCACTTTGAAAAAATAGCGCTGTCTCTTTAATACAGAAACAGATTTAAAAAAAAATCCCTCCATCCTTACTAGACATGGAAACAAATAACTGTGCAATGTTAGAATTCCAGCAACCAAGGCTCCTAAGCTGCATTTTCCTTTTAAGGACACAACCAAGTTGTAGTTATACAGGTTATGACATTTGATTAAGTACAGCAGCACTGATTTTAAGTCATGTTTAAGAAGAATATATGGCCATTTTAGGTTTTGCAAGTAGTTGCAGTAAATGTAATCCACTCAGGGTTCATTTCATGAATGTAGCAATCTCTACAGCTTGGTTAAATAAAGTAAAACACAGAAAAAAATGTAACGTATATAAATAAGTGTCCTTTAAATCTTTAGCTTTTACTGCATATTTTGCTTTACACATAATGCAGTCCCCAACATAATTTCCTTTGAAACTCCATGATGGCTATTTAAAACATTTCAAAATTCTTTCACTGTTTTACTCTCAGCTGTCTTCACTGGCAACCTGGTCCTCATCGCCTCTGGTCTTTGTACAAAAAATTATTTAAATTATATACTTCAGCTTTACCATCTGTCCATTTCTTTTCTAGAGTACCTCATCAGTACCTTTATTTCATGAAGAAGTTGCGGGACAGAAAGATTAGATGGATGGATGGCTAGACAGAAAGACAGACAGATTTGTTGACTGGGTTGGGGTACTGATCCATATGGACCTATTTCAGATTTGTTTATTTACTAGTCCTTTAGACATTTTGTGACCATGAACCATGTCAGAACCAGGGCAAAGTAGAAGAGTGATTACAGGAAAGAATGTGGAAATAACACAGTAAACTATGTGGCAAGTATATATATATATATATATCTATATATATCTATATATATATATATATATATATATTTTTTTTTTTTTTGGGTCAATAAAGAGTTTTTCTTGTTTTTTAGCCTGGCAGGCTCGGTATCTTTTTTTTATTTTTTGCTTGCATTTGTTATAGTTACCTAGCCATTTCCTGTGCCTGTTTTTTGGTTTGGTTAATTCTTGAATCATACCCTGCTTCTTCCACAGAGGTTCCTCAATACCTTTTCCAGTGTTTTAAAAACAAATCTGTAGGATTAATTTCAACCTGTCTTGCTAAAGCATTGTTAATATGTTTTTTTTCCAGATATTGTAGATATGTTCATATATATACTCACTGAGGCTCCTCTCTCTTTTACAAACATAGAATGACTGGCAGTTGTGGCAACATGCCAGATGGATAACCTGTGTAATTTTACAGTAAAATATCTTTTAATGTGTATATCCCCACACTTATATACACCAAGAGTATCCCCCGCAATATGAAGAGGCATCAGAATAAGTGGGGATTATGCTACACAGCTTTACAAAACTTATTATTAAAACTTTTTCTAAACATTTCTGGCTATTAGAGTAAGTGGGGTTTATGGTACACAGCTGAACAAAACCTATTATTAGAACTATCTGTAATAATCTGTATGTCCAAATAGCATGATCTATTATAGGAATATGTATGCATAAAATTCAAAATTTCTCTAGTGGAATATATATAACCAATAAACCTATTTAACTGTTCCATCATGTCTGTCTGAAAAATATAAATATCCAGAAAATCTGTTATTTAAATTCTAACAGTGATTAAATTATGAACTAAAAAACTATCCCAATGTGCCATAACCTTACTGGAAAAAACAGGGATACAAGCTGTGCCTCTTGAAAAAAGATATAATCATTCTGTAAAACCATCTCCCGTGGGTGGCTGAACCATAGGGTGAGCCCCCCCCCCCACACTTTTACGGCTGCAAGGCCTGTTTCTTGGGCAAAAATTAATGAAGCGACATACCAGAAAAATAGATTTTTCTTTAGGACCCAAAACACTGATTCCCTTCCATGCGTTGCACATGCTAATGTGGATTTAAACACAAGCGTGTGTGGAAATAACTGACTAGCGCAACTGTTCCGCTGGTAATCACACATTTGTGCCCAACAGTTTCCGAGTGCTGCCAGAGTCATGCTATGGTAAGGAGATGATGTTTTCTTATCATATTTAATTCTGAATCAGAGAAAGGCACACGCTGCTTATGTATGGGTGTGTGGACAAACATTGATTTACCTTTTCTTCGAGTGATGGCAGCTTTGAAAGGAATGTGGAGTACAGGGCACAGAGGATGCAATGTCTTGCATAAGCCAGTAGTTTCTAAAAACTGTGTCTTTTCGATCTCCTGTCCATCACATAAATGTTATTTTAGGCAGTTATTCAGTTACTGCCTGAATCTGTTGTTTTTTTCTGAGGTTGCTGTACCACTCGAATAAAATCTCTCACACCTAATGATTGCTGATTTTTGATCTATAGCATTTGGAAACTGATAGAAGCTGCTAGCCATATGCCTTTAGCTAAATCCAAGTCAGGAATAACAATGCTTAATTCATTAGCATTAAGGAACCTGTTGACAATGTGGTTATGGAAGTCAATTTAAGATGACAGAGAAAGGATAAATAATATATTCAGTGGTGGGATGAATAGAAACAGACTGACCGATAGTAAGCATCTCCTTGGAATGTCTTGGCAAATGTGTTTACAGTCTTCTTTGCTAACTGGTGGTATGCCCTTACTGGTTATGACCCAGTACTTTGGCAACAACTGAGTTATAAACAAGATAAAAGAAAGGAACAAAAAAATAATACTAATGTAATTAACCAACTTAACTGTTCTGTTGGTGGTAATCACACATTTTGTGCTCGAGAATTTTAGTTTTCTTATCATATCCAGTAGTGTTCTCGTATTGCTCTGTATTGTTTTGGTACACATTGCTGCTGCCAGAAGCATAGGTACAGTTTTTAAGTAGTGTGTTTGTGTGTGTGCTACAATTTTTAAGGTGTTTGTGTGTTTGTTACAGTTTTAAGGAGTGTGTGTGTGTGTGTGTGTGTGTGTGTGTGTGTGTGTGTGTGTGTGTGTGTGTGTGTTTGTTTGTCACAATTTTTAACGGGTATGTGTGTGTGCGTTAGTTTTTAAGGTGTGTGAGTGTCTGTGTAAAAGGAAATACCAAAGGGCTTTGGCCAACTAAGTTTGAGATGACTGCAAGCTAGGAGCAGTTATTGAATCCTCAAATGACTTAACCATCATGCAGGAAGGTTTGTCCCAAACATTAACTGGTGCCAGAATCATGAATTGAAACTAAACTCCAAAAAATACATTATTGTATCCTTTGTGAAGTAATCTACTCCAAGGAACTGCCAATTTGACAATGCCCGCTAAGAAATGACCCAGTTGTTTGGCATTTGGGGACTTGTGTGCACAGTGACCTAACTTTTGACCATGTGCCCAAGGTCATAAAAAAGTCGTTTTACGTTGCACAGCTTATAAACAAATTGATTGTGACTGGATCTAGAAATGTTGTTGCCACCCCTTTTACAAAGCCCTCATTAGGTCAATTATTTTGTATAATGCCTAATTTGGCATGTATCTGTCCAGATCCATGCAACAACTGGAAAACCCTCAAGAATCACCTAAATGGACAACTGAAGTAACGGTAACCAGAACCTCATGGAAAACTTCAGTTCAAGGCTCCAATAAAGGCTACCCCTTCATAAAAATGAATGCCAGTAGTTCCAAGGATTTTATTAAATCACACACATCACATCACATCAACTTCACTTCAACAGATTAAGCACTTTCATTTCCAACAGGAAACTTCATCAGAATCTAAAAAAATCTTGGAAAACCCACAGAGATACCTTACTAAAAGGATACAAGTCCTAAACAAAATAGGTCTTGCATCAACCACCTCAAAGATTTATCACTATACTCAATATCCTACAGCGTGCTTAGAGGTGACGTGGCTGGCATACAAGGCATCCTCTGACCTATTACAGATGGACCTACTGAACATCAGCAAATCAAATGGCATCAGGTAGGTATCTAAATTGAATGTTATGGAGAGATGGATATATATATCACAGCACTGTTCCAGAACAGAGTATCCATTCAAGTAAAACAAAGCTCATCCCTGTCCATATTCAAATGCAACTTGAATCTAAGGATGGGTAATAGAAAATGTACTCCAGGATTGCATCTCTTTGCCACTAATGGATAGAGGCAGTTCCTAAATGCTGCAATCTTTACATGGTTCCTCTCAAATTACCTATGGTATGATCACAGTTATTCTCACTAGGGCTGATATACAATTAACAGCCATGGGATAGGTAAGACCAATCAGGAAATGTTAATTCAAGCACCAAAAGGGAACTTGCTAAGCTTAAAATGTCCTCCAAGTGAACCTATGTTATGGTAGTAAATACTTTAAAAAAATTGCCATTTTTAGATCACTAAGTGTCCCTCTCAACCCTCCCCCCCGCAGTCTTCAACAGCTTCCGGCACTTATGCCATCTCCATAAGCTGACATACAGTATTGATGTCCCATGTTGTCAGAAAACTACTGCCCACAAGGATTTCACGGCTCACACAGAACAAGTATTTAACATCTATGGTGAAAAAGCTAAGGTTATCACAATAAAGTTCTTTACTAACATTCCTTAAGAAGTCCCAATAATCTTTCAATAAATTTGCAAAATGTTAATAAATATTCTTTAGTTTCAAATCAATAAATTTTGCAGGGGAGTATGTTTTTGATGCCCTGCATCCACAACAGGTCTCAGTGCTGGATTTAGCATATCCTTATGACTGGTTTGTCCACCTTTAAATTTTGATAAATATCTTCCACAATCAAACTTAGATTAACAGATCAAACATCAATATATCAATGTTTACTTCATTTTTAGATATTTCGGTGTAGGTGTCATGATTCAAAATGTCATACATTTTTCTGACACTCATTTTGTTCCATAACCACCAACCATCCCCATCTGGTTTCATTATTCTAATAATTTTATCAGAACAAATACTATCTAATGACATTTTCTCTTCACTATTCAAATTAAACCATGACTATTTACTTTCATAACTATACAGAGTCCTAATATCACAGTCATAAATTTTTCCAAATAAATTTAATATCAGATGAATGGGAGGGTTAAAAATACTTTGCCTTCATAATAAATTGGTACCAACCACACTCATGTCATCATCACTGTTAGAAAACCACAGCACTAGATTTCACTTCTTTAAATTAACAAGTGTCTCCATGACATTAAATCTTTTTTGCTGGAGGTAAAGGTAAACCCTTGCTCAAAATGGTTACTGTACTAAATCTCAATAGGAAAAGAACTGTAGTTATAAATATTAAAGTCACCATATGAAATATTATGAATCGTTACCATTACTGCTTCCTGTTCATCCAAGTCAAACCTTATCCTCATCCCCACTGATTGTTGCCTCTGTAGTTCATCTATTGATTCCAGAATTTCAGTCCAGTCCAATTTGATGACTGTTGTGGGACTGATTCCTCCAATATTCTGATCACTATAATGGTAGGACGTCTAAGGGTCCTTCCCTCTGTACCGGATATTGTGTCTGGCGATTGGTATCATCATCCTTGCAAAATTTTTCATCCAGCCTACTGTTGCAGGGGTTTGGGTAAGAATGGTGATTTTCATATTTTCTTCTGTATCGCCCCATCTTTTTCTTTTTCTTTCCTTTTTCTCACCTTGTCACACATAATATCAACCTTTTTGTTTGTTTGTTTTGTACATACTATCAACCTTGACAAAAATTCCTTTATAGCTTTCTTCATAGGTTTTGACTAATAAAACATTAGTTATAGATTTGTCCAAACTGATAATGTCCCTTTTAGGGTTATCTGTTTCCCAGTTGTTGGCCATCATTAATGCTGCATGTTCACAACCTTGTCTATCAAATAATACTATTGATTCCTTGTGCAGCTCTGATCTGTTTACAAGGCCTGTCAAATATTTCTAGGAATGTAAACCCTTGGGGACATTCCAAACCTTTACACATTCTCTAAAGTAACAGTTTTCAAGTTGTAGTTTCCTGTATTTGTTTAATTTATCTTCAAAGTCACTAAGATGTTTATCCACATTTACAATGGGAAACATTCTCTTATCACCCAAATGACACATTTTCCTGTAGCCACGCACCATTTGTAAACAGGGCAGATTCAGCTGTCATTTGGGTGGAGCTGGGCAAATCCATATTGTATAAGGTGCCTTGTGTCAATTCTTCATCATTCATCTCATGCATATGTTGCACATGTCCTAAACTTGAATTAGTATCCATTAATTTCATTACTTTTTGACTCTACAATATTTGGGAAAATTGGTTCATCAATAAAATAAGATTACCCACCAACAGTTTAATGTGCATTACTATAGTGTCTTACAGAACAGCAGTAGACACTAGAAATGCCATATCAGTTTACTGCAATCTTCAGACCAATAACAAAAAACAGTACTCCTCTTAGCATAGAAGGCACCAAGAACCTAAAGGAAATGGCAGAAAAACAGCTGTTCCACAGGACACTCACTTTCGGATATTAAAAAGTTTAGCGCTTTCATTTCCAATTACACAAGACTTCTGCAGAGCTAGAGCTGGATAGTTCTGTAAACACAATAGGACTTTAGGGCCTCACGCACCACTTTCTGTAAGAAAGAGCTTTGGGACTTCATAGGAGACTCCTGTAAAGAACAGCAAGCCCCAAGCCTGAAGGCTTCAATAAATACAGCAGTGCATTAGGACCTTGCAGGACACTTCTGTAATGAACAGCACACCCCATGTGCTTCATTGGTGGGACAATGTCCTAATGTAAACCATCAGAGATTTGATTTGCAGCCAGTGGATCTTCAGAAGGGAGGTATACAGAACCATTCCATTGAGTGCCAGCCAATGGATATTTAGAAGGGAGATATGCAGAGCCATTCCATTCCAGTGAGTGCATCAATTCATGTTCATTACAGCAGCAAACGGAGAAGAATGTGTATGCAAGGACAGAGCCATTCCATTTCAGTGACAGTTGAGTGCAGGAGTTCATATTCCAGCAGCTGTGTGTGTGTGTTTATGTATGTAATGCCTCAGTTAGGGGGCCGTCTAGTTAAGTGATTTTGCACAGTTTCAAACCCTGAATTTTATATTATTGGCAAGCAAGTGACTTAAACCTCCACATCAATGGCAAGGTCTCCTTTTTTTGTTTGTTTTGTTTTTATAAATCACTCAGGATTACAGTCTGCCAGTGTCAGTTACAGAGTTTCATGGTTCTATCATTTAGTGTCAGTGGTGTAACATGTAGCACACTTGCCTTTTTTGCAGAAGGCTGTTGGTTCTTCACCCACACTAGGGAGATTGATTGCTGACACTGCCGTGCAGCATAAGTGGGGGGGGGGGGTCGTTTGCACTCCTAGTGTGTCCTCTTTTGGATGAGATGCCTAGTAAGTATTATCCTGTTATCAGTTTGCCAGACATTCCCTGTTGCATATCACCAGCACACCAATGTTGTGTTTTAATGCAACATAGGCAATGTATTCTACAAGGGCAGCAGGCATTGGATTTGTAGACAAAGCACTGAAATGTAAAGTTGTTGGCCAGCAGCAACTTCTTCACTAGTTACAGATCTCTTTAATGTGGAATTACTTGGTGGTGCTGCGGTAGCATTGTCACCTCACAGTAAGACTCTGTCTGGTTCGATTCTCAGCTAGAGCGTCTTCTGCGTGGAGACATGCATGAATGGGCGTACGTTCGTTGAAGGTTGTACGTCAGGCTTGGCAAGCCGGTATGCAAAAATCAACTGCCAATCATTAGCGGACCAGAGTTCCACTGTGGCGACCCCTAACCGGGAAAAGCCGAAAGATATAAACAAACTTAGCTGACTTTTACTTCTGCAGACATTATAATGACAGCAATCTGAGTGGACTTTGATGGTTGAAATGTTTTGAAATGGATAGCTTTGTCATTATTGATTCATGCATTTTGTTTCACTGCTTACTGGAAAAAACTTTCAAAATTAGAAACACAGACTACCAAGTGGTGGTGCATTAAACAAGGATAATACAACCAAGAAAGTGAATCTGAGAACATGTGCATTTCTGCGTGGACCGAAAAATGTGTGCAGGGAGCCCATAGTTTGAAAACAGTCCAAATGTACACTTAATCCCCCACTGGCCAAGTGCATTTTCTATGAATGTGGGTTTTAATGCAGCTTCAATGAATGTGACTTTCAAGGGCAGAGAAGTGTATTGTTGCTCATGTTAAGTCTGTTTTCATTCTGAGACTGCATTGTTTTGTTTATCAAGTGGTTAACACTGTTTGTGCTATAAAATTTGTAATAAAAGTTTTAAATTAAATCCAAATATCTGTAATCATTGTAGAAGTAAAGAAGAAGAAGTTAGTATGCACACTGACACATTTGAACAGTGTTTTAGGTCACTGCGGAGGGGGGGGGGCGCCAAATAATGGGACACTGGAATGGCTGTAAGGGGAGGGAGGAGATGCTGGGGGGGGTGGGGTGTCTGGAGGGGTCCCGATTCATTACACTTTCTAGATCTTCATTTGACTATGATCCATGTTTGTTCAGAACTAAACCTTAAACACAGTGTTGCATTCAGACAGCCTCATTACTGCATCGTGACCAACCCCCTTTGCTGTATCAAATTCTAGAAACTATTAAAAAATGCAAATATAATTAAAATAAAATATTGCCAATGCAGTTCTCGAATTTCATTCCGCTCCTTCCATGGACCACCCCTAGGGTTCTTCAAAACATTTTCCAATATTGTAGAAAGAAATCTGTGTAGGACTCATTTCAACATGTCTTGCTAAAAGATTGTTAAAGTTTTTTTCTGAATGTCATAGATATGTTCATTTATACGGTCATGGAGACTTTTCATTGTTTTACCAAAATAAAATCACTTGTAATCCTGGCAACATGCCAGACAGATAACTCATGTAGTTCACAGTTAAAAATCCATTAACATGTTGTCCCTAAATTTATATACTCTCACATTATCACCCTGCAATATGAAGTGGCACTGTTTACACCTACTACAGTTGTAGGTGCCTTAAAGACTTCAAAACATTACCTTCAACTAACACCTTAAAATTCACCCCTCTTTTTTAAAAAACAAACCTGGTGGTTTATCCCCATTTTTTTTACACAGATCACCACTATTTACAAAAGTATCCCAGTTTTTCATAATAACATTGTTGATGCATATAGAGTCTGTATTGTAAGTCATAACCATAGGGCGGCCACGGTGGTGCAGTGGTTAGCATTGTCGCCTCACAGCAAGAGGTTCTCTGGTTCGATCCTCAGCTGGGGTGCCTTCTGTGCGGAGTCTGCATGTCCTCCCTGTGGTCGCGTGGGTTTCCTCCGAGTGCTCCAGTTTCCTCCCACATCCCAAAGACATCCTGTAGGTGGATTGGACACTCTAAATTGTCCCTAGGTGTGAGTGTGTGTGCCTTCTGTGGAGGGTTGGGTGCTGGGCTGGTAACTCGACACTGTAAAACTCCACTGCCAATCATGAGCGGACAGGTGATCCACTGTGGCGACCCCTAACAGGGAAAAGCCGAAAGAAGAAGAAGATTGTAAGTCATAACCATGCATCTCCCAGACAATTTATTAGAGTTGGCTACTTGTTCTTTTCTATATAATTATCCTTATTTCCAAGTCATGAACTAAAGTGACTATTAATTCTTTTTGTAATCACCTCCAAATAGGTGGTAATTAAAAACTGACTAGGACAACCCCTCCTCGTCAACATATTCTTAAGCTTACCCATCTCCACAAAAGATAATCATCTGAAACCATCCTCACTAGCCTCAACATTTGCTCTTTTACCAGGGCTTTTGTCTGCCTGATTGGATGTAAACTATAATAGTGAAAAAGGGAACTAGAATAAATGGGTTTACTGTACATAGCTGAACAAAACATGCTATTATAACTATCTGTAAAAATCTCTGTATCCCAACAATGCAATCCATCATAAAAATATGTAAGCGTAACATCCAAAAAACATCATGTCTATCCAAAAAATACAAATATCACCCAGGAATCTGGCATATACATTCCAACAATGATTAAATTCTGAAATAAAAACAAAAGTTTTTTTCCCAGTGCATGCATATAATGTCAGCAGTGATCTATCAGAGGTGACAAACAAGGTGGTAGAGAAAGATGACAAGATGGGGCTGGAGACAGCATTCTCAGAAGTGTTTTAAGAATATAGAAAGTACTCCTTCCATACCTGGGTTTTGTGCCTCCCTTGCTTTCAGACCTGATGGCAACTCTGATGCTGTCTCCATGTTTGTTAGGAGCCATATCACCTCTACATAGAACTCCAGGGGCTCACAAAGAGAGCTCATTGAGATCCAGATCACACTCAACAAAACCAGCTATCAGTTGATAGCCTGTTAAGAGGACACCCTCCGTAGACCTTGAAATACATATACAATTCCTAGACATAATTAATGAACTCCTTAAAAACAAAAACTCCATTATTCTTGGAGATTTTAACTACTCATCACTAAACTGGAGCACCTATACCTCAAATGTAGGATATGCCCAAAATGTCCTAGATTTCATGAAAGAAAGCTCCCCGGAGCAGATTGCTAACAAACATACTAGTGGGCAAAATATTGTTAACCTTAAGAAATATAGCTTCTTCATGTACTATTCCCATGGTATCTCCTTTCATGGTTAAGGTGGACCATAAACTAATGAGCGTACTATCAGAACCTTTAAACCTGAAGATGTCAATGTCTCAGAATTCAAGGATTTCAAATGCATAAATGTCCTTAAATTCTGTGATGAAGTTTCAAGATACACATATTTCAGCATAACGTCAGACATGGCCTCAGCAGAAACCTACATAAAAGAGTCCTGTGCAGATAAAATTATAAAATTGACAGTTCCTACCAGATCTAAATATAATAGGAAGTTTAAAAGCAAATGACCTGGTAGTCCACCAACATAAATAACCTCTACAATAAAAGAAAAAAAAAATTCTTGCAGTTTACAGCAGATCTAAGGACCCGCAATTGACTAAAAACTTAAAAGAAACTATTAGGATCACTAAGGCAGCCCATGATCTGAGGTTAGCATCTGAAGCTATGGACCACTAGAAATCCTTGTTTAGTTATGCTAGAAAACTAAGAAATAACATCCAACATTACTCAGAACTTATTGAAAATGTCACTACCTACCCTGACTAGCAGACACTGTCAACATACTAGCTAACACATTCAGTTCCAGCTTCATCCCAGAAATGACTGTTCAAAACTTACTTATCACACAAGCCCCATCATCACTGAATATCATGTACTAAAGGTGTTGTAAAGTGTAAAACTGCATTCTCTGTTCGACCTGATAAAATATCTGGCTATTTAACTAACACACCAAGCAAGCCCTGGTGGAGCCACTCAATATGCTGTTCAACTTGAGTGTAGCCACTGGCTTAGTTCCTGAAGTTGGGCACGCAGCAGTGGTGATATCACTCCACAAGGGTGACCCCTCCACTGACCCAGGGCCATCAGCCTGATGAGTATAATTTGCAAAGCCATGGAGCATATTATAACTGACCTGAATAACTATGGCATCAAAAATGTCATTGGGCTAGACCTGCAGCTCTTTGGCTTTGTCAGGGTGGATCTGGTCAACTTCTTTAAAAGAGGAACACACGCGGTTTACTACTGCCATACTGTAGACACACAGCATACCTCGATCAGGTGGCTTTTGTCACCATACCCCCATGCTAGCATAGCTAGTATGTTAAATGCATTACAAATAGATCCCTATGTGGTATGATAGATTGGCTAAGGCACAGAACTTCTATGGTGTAGGTAGGTTCATAGGATGATACTAGGCTATTGGCCCAGAGGCCCTTATAAGCCTAGCCAAGAATTTCACCCATGTTCCCTCAAAGTCAGCACCTGTTTCCCATTTCCAGCAGGGACACAGGTGGGATCCCAGGGATATGTCTTCAGTTTCCCATCCAGTCATCCAGGTTCCTCTTAAAGAGGACTAGAGAGGTACTCTGCTTGATATGGAGAGGGAGTCTATTCCACAGATGGGATAGTCTTTGGGACACAATTCTCTCCTACCAACAAGTTCTAGTAATGTCACAGACCAGGTTATGGCCTTGTGTGTGGGTTGCGTGAGTGGGGTTTGTCTTACAGATATGCAGCAACTCCATCAAGGCTGGGTCTGAAATGGCCTTGTATGCCAGACACAGGTCAACTCAGAGAAGTCTGTAAGAGACTGAGTAGAGGGACAGGGCTTTTAGGCTGTCTGTGTAGGATAGGTGTTTGAGAACCTGGATCTTCCTGGTCAGGAACCTCTGTGGTCTCTCCAACTGTTGCATGTGCTTGGCAAGGTACATTCCAAAGGGGGCACTGTACTCAATAATGGGTCTGATAAGGGAGGGGTACAGGGATGTTATGACCTCCTTGTTCCTGGATGAAATACCCTTATTTATGAGGTGGGCCATGTAGAAAGCCTTCCGTACAATGGAGGCAAATAACTTCAGTTACAAACTGTTATCATCTGTTAATTTTAGGTTCATATTAGGCTAACTGTCCTTATGGGCCATTGTAAGCCTTACCAGTTACCCCATGTGAGAATCAAACTCTGTACCTTGTGTATGTAAGGTGAACACCTTAACCATTATGCCAACCACATCAAAGACTATAAGATAACTAGTGATGTTCTGCAGAACTCTGTGCTCAGAACCCTTTTATTTGATATTTACTTTTCTGACCTCTGGACCACAAGCAAGACCTCTGGTGAACCAGATTTGCAGACATCTGCAAAATGGGAGTCATTGTCAAGTCACCCTCTGATAACCCAAGAACTGCAATAAGAACATACACATTAATATGGATATTGTTTGTTACAAGTTCTGAAGAAGTCTGAGGATGAAAGCGTTTAAATAAAAGTTTGTACGTTAGTTATGAGTTCACTTTCATTATTGCTATTCATTTGCTGTGGGGCCAGTATTTTTAGCAGTTTTTGACAATACTGGTTTGAGTTCTTCATTGTTACGTGACATAGCACTTAAGGTATGGGAAAATATGGGAGAGCTGGTGGACTGATGCAGAGTATCATTCCCTAAACACATGGAGGAAAAGGATAACAGACTGGAGGAGAGACTAGAGGAGTGTTGTAAGAGGAAGAAGGTAATAATGGTAATATGAATCTGTCAGTAACAGATAGAGAGACTGCAAGCTCCATGATGGCAAGGCTGCAGGAGTTGACTGAGGTCTTGGACCATGAGGGGCTAAGCCAACTAGTGCAGGACTGTACCAGAAAGGATACAATCGTGGACATAATCTTAACCCTTAAAGAGGGTGTTGTGGATGTCCAGGTCAAGGCTGTGTTAGCCAGCAGTGACCATATCACTGTGTGATTTAGAGTAAAGGTAGAGGGGAAGAATAAAAAGATGAAGATGATGGTTTGTCACTGGACTGTAGAAGAGTGGGTTATGCTGTGCTTGGAGAAGTAGTCAAGGATGGGTTAGGAGAATGGAAGCAAACTGAGAGAGTAAACAAACTGTGGGAATGTATCAGGGAAGGGATACTCAGGGTTACGGACAAAGGTGTAAGGAAGAAGCAAACAGGCTAAAAGAGAAGGCCAATGTAGTGACATAGGAGTGTGAGGCTAGCAGTTATGATAAGTGATAGGGCCTATAAGAGACTGAATAAATCACTCCCAAACGCTAAAGGTGGTCTGTCATAAAAACAGTCAATATTAGCAGAAAAAAGACAGAAAATCCACCCAAGGATGGCCAATCAACGAAATCCACAAGTGTTCCAATTAAAATGTAGTCCTTTAATACGAATAAAACTTCGACTTAAAAATAAAATGAAAAATAAATAAAGCTCAAAACTGTCCCTTGAAGATATCCGATAAGCGCTTTCGACTGTTGTCTTCCTCAGATCGTATAAGAGGGTTCCTATTACCAGATCGCAGACGCAGTTTGTGGAATGCGTGTTGATTGAACCAAAAATAGCGAAAAGGGAAAATAGTGAAGCGGCTTTTTAGCAAATTCTTTCCCTGGGAAAGAATTCACTTAGCCACTTTCATTACTTTGCCATTTTCAACAATGTAGTGCGAGCTCGGAGTTGGTATATTTAAGTAGGGGGGTGTGGGGGGATGAAGCCCCCCACATTATGTAATGTTTTAAAGTTTTTTTTTTTTTTTTATTTTGGAACAGTGATTTTTTTTCCTTTGGAAAAAAATCGCTGTTCTGAGGTTTCAGTGTTGTAAGCTTTCGCTTACTTGGGGTCGATTATTTATCGTTTGCTTTTGTAAGCATGCAATAACATAACATAGACCACTATAAGAGGTGGAAAGGAGGGAGTGGACAGTAGAAGTAGGCACAATATAAAGATGTTTGCAAAAAGGCAGCAAATATGTTAAGGACAGCAAACAGGATACAGTCGAAAGGGAGTTAGCGGAAAGGATCAGTAAAGGAAGCAAGAGCATTTTTAGGTACATGACAGAAAGAAGGAAAGGACAGACAGAAATGGCCAGGCTGAGCAAAGATGTGTGGCAGACCTCAGTAGACTGTGAAAAAGAACAGGTACTGAATGATTACTTTGCTTCAGTCTTTAAAAATAAAACAAAGGGAGAGGTGCCATGTTGGAGGGATGGCAAGATATGAGGAAGAGAACACTGAACAGATACCAGGATAGAGAGGGAGGAGTTCCAGAATGCACTGGCTACCCTTACAGCTGTTTAAAAAAGCACAAGGACCAGATATCCATCTCTCAGAGCCCTCAGAAATCTGGCCAGTATGTTGGTAGACCCCCCTGCTGGGATCTTTAATAGATCATTGGCCAGTGTAGAAGTGCTAGTGGACTGGAAGATAACAGTTATAGTACCCTTAAACAAAAAGAAAGGGGCAAAAGAATTTGAGTAACTAGTAACTACCTATCTGTCAGCTTAATAACTGTCAGAGGAAAGTCATAGAAAGACACATTAGAAGAAGGTTGGCAGCATTTCTAGAGGGCAGCCATCTCCAGGGCAGCAACCAACAAGGGTTTGTGGTAAGAAGGAGCTGTCACTCAAGTCTGATCCAGTTTATGACTTAATTAAATATAAACTTAATGAGATAATAGTAGTACATATAATCTCACTGGAATACAGCAAAACCTTTGACTCAGTTCCACACAAGAGGCTGACAGAAAAACTGGGAGATTAGGGGTGGGACCAAGACTGAGGAAGTAGATAACAGCATGGTTAAATGGTAAGAGACAGTGTTGTGGTGATCTGGACAATGTCAAGAAATAAGAAAGTCACTAATGGAGTATTACAGGGTTCTGTTCTGGGACAAATATTTTTCAGCATGTTTATCAAAGACACATCTGAAGGAGAAGAGAACAGGATCATCCTCTTTGTGGATGACGCAAATACATGTGCAGCAGTAGAGGATGTGGGGAAGAGTTTGACAAATGATTTGGAACAGCTGAACAAGCAGATAGGAAGGTGGCAGTTGAGGTTTATGGCAAACAAATGCAAAATACTTCACTCAGACTACAGAAACCCTTGTATGAACTAATAGCTGAAGGGGTAGAATGTATGGCAACAGAGAAGGAAAAGAATGTGGGGCATTATTCATATACAGACTGAACACAGGGAGCAGAGTGGCAACAGCAAACAGAATGCCATGATGTATCCTCTAGAAGAATTAATGATTCTCACTCTGCAGAGTTTTAGTCAGATCACACCCTGAGTAATTCATGCAGTTCTGGAGGTGGCTGATGGAAGAAATTCAGAATAAATGTTGCAGAAACAGCTATGGGATGAAGAAGGAGGAAAATAACCAGGGGTTAGAGGAGCTCTAGATCTCCTCACATAAGGTCAGAACACAGAGGGAAACAAGGGGGCATGATACCACAACACAAGATTATTTCAAGGGGAGGTAAGAGGAGGTCAAACTGAACAGAAAGGAAATGAAGGTGCTAAGGAAACAAATTGTGGGAGCTAAGTACTCCTTAGATCTTGGAAAGAACTTTTTTTTTTCACAGAGAAGATGGAAGATCCTTAGAATGAACTAGCACAATGGGCAGTGGAGAGACTCATTTAAGAGGCACAGAATGAGTACAAAAAGTAAGAGACTGTAGGGATGGAGGGAAAGTAGAATGCTAATGCACTTAAAAGAGCAGACTAGATAGGTTTAGTGCCTTCTTCTAAAGTTAAAAATACACAGGGGTGGTGTGTATCAGCTATACGACAGCATTGGGCACATGAGTTTTGCAAGCAATAATGCATGACAAGGTGGGTGTTATTGGGGAAATAATGGACTGCTCAGGGGTGTTGTGGCCCATTAATGCTGCACTTAGATATAATTATCTGTTAGGTTGTTTCATATTTTCTTTTATTAATATATACTTTTTTAAAATAATTTTGATGTAGTTCCTCTGCCTAATGATTCAAAGTTGTTTAGCATATGTAATTATTTTTTATTGTTAGAGGAAGTATTTTACATCCAAAATATAAGCTATTCAAGTATTTAATGACCACACACATGCACACTCATGCGCCCACACTCAAGCATGCCCACAGACACACACATATACACAAATGTGCACAGCAGTTATATTCACTTTTTTGACTAAATACACGTCAGATGTGATATTGTCATCAAACGAATGAATGAAAGAAAATCATACATTGCAAGGCAATGCCATCTCTCCGATTCTCAAGTTTCCCACATTTAATGTCATAAAAATGTCTGATTCTGTGGTAAATCACAGATGACTAGTTGGTCAATAAAAACAAACATTACAGTTTCATACTTCTTATTTTTCAGACAATGCACATTAGCAGAAACTTACCACCAGTTTTCCTTTAAGTGAATTAGGGTGATTTTCAAAAACTGTCCTCAGGTTTAACTCTTTTCTCCTATTATAGTTGACTTTCTCCAGAAACAAAGAAGTTGGGAAGTATGTGCTTTTTCTGCCTCTCTCTTGCTTTCCTCTCACTCATTCACTCTCTCGCTCTCAAAACACACACACACACACATGCAATTAATTACATTTTTTTTCTACCTCAGCAAGCACTCTTCGTGAGAGAAAAGTAAAATAGCAAGTTTTTAAATCGTTTTTACTGCTCTTGCAGTCAATTTTTTTTCTATTTTTTATTTACATTTTTCTTATTTTGCATTTGCTAAACTATGATTAGCAGGTGTAAACAACACGATAAACAATTTGCTTTTTTGTTGTCTGTGCTTCACAGCAGCTTAAGATGCTGCCATGAAGTGGTGGGCCTATTTTTACTGGATGATATTTGTACATTAATGCATTGTTGGAGAACCTTCATCTTCAATAGAGCTTTGATGCATGACTTGGCCATTATCTAAAAAATTAGCCCGTTTTACTATGGCATTGTAGCAACAAATTAGCAATGAAGAGCATAGGCAGAGAATGGCTGCACACCAATCTTATCTGAATGCATGTATGTGAGGGGTGCATGTTAAAGGTTTAGAATTTGTACTAGACAAGCTATGGAGCTACTGGTGTCTCCTGTTAAGTGTAATCCTTTTTGTAGCACCGTGTCTAAGTTTAGGAAGACTGCAAAATGCACTGCACCTTCCAGATCTCCTGTAGCACTCTTGAAGTGATAGCAAATGCTTAAGATTATGTGACTTGGTTTGCAGGTATCAGCTTAATAGTTTAGCAGGCCATCAAACAGAAACATTTTACTATGCTGTCAGGAGGGAGTAAAATAGTCACAGAATGCAAATTTAGAGACATAAATTGTGACACTGTTTTTGCCAATTTGCCCAAACCTGTAAAATTTCATTTGCATAGTTTCCTTAATCTTGCCATGACACAAGAGGAATGTCTTTTTTTTTTCAGCACGTCAGTGCCAGAAGCATCAGTCCATGGTCTCATCAGATTAAGTATCCATGATTAGTTCTGCATCCTATTATAGAAATACAGGACATCCTGTAGCAAATCCTAAAGGGCTATCCCACTTGAAGGTAGCATCAATTCTTTTGGCTTACTGGGGGGGGGGGGGTTTAAATAAGATTGTAAAGGTTGTCTTATTGAGGATGGGTAAGATGTAAAAACCTTAGCAAGATCCTAGTCTGAGCTAACAGTGATAGAACTGAGTGTGTGTGCACGCAAGCACTTATGTGTTTCTTGGGAAATGCATATTACGCCTAGCACCTCACTGAAAATAATGTGCTCAGAGTATTGTTAGAAAGAATACAGAGCTAGCTCATAAATATCTCTCAGACTATAATTAACAAAAGCACTGACATTTACAGCAGATATCTCATGATGCCGTTATAATGGCATAGGGGTATGGGCTGTAAATCCACACAGCATCCACCACTAAATATAGAAACCAAAACAAAATGATTAGCTTTAACAGCATTTAGTAAATGAACACTGATGTCATGGGATGTGGTTCACACCTGTCACACACAAATAATGTTCAAGGTAAACAATTACAGAACAGAATGGAATTATGATCATTTTCTCCTCGGAAACTCACCCAGAATACTCTGAGCCCAGTGTGTTAAACTGCATTCACACACACACACACACACACACACAATTCATATGGGAGGCTGGCAATACCATTCAGTGCTACATAATCACTTGCCACTTCCACTTTACTTTATTGCCATCAACCAGACTAGTCTGACACACCAGAGTTAAAAGTTTCTGTACCACTCCTGAAAATAAGCCAACTGTAATATAAAAATATACAGTAGTTAGCTAAGTGGTCTGTCTCTTTCTTTGAAAGGTAGATTCCAACAGCTATAATGCCCACCACAGTGTGTTACCCTTATATAAATTAATAATCACTCAAAGGCTTTTGAAATTGTATAAATAAAATTAATTTCTTAATTTAAAGAAATAAAGCAATACATTTTGAGAATTAAATATACAGACATGCACACAAACACACAGAGAAATGTAAAATAACTTGTTTAAATGGGTAGACTATGTTAAAATGTCACAGTGGCACAGACAGTAGCATTGCTTCATGACAACAAGAGGTTCTAGTATGATTCTTAGCTGGGGTACTCTATGTCCCAAGCCTGTGTGCCCTTCCTGTATGTTTTTTTCTTTTGGGTGCTTTGGTTTCCCTCCAGCTCCTGAAGGTATAAAGTAGGTGAATTCCCATTCTCCATATTTCCCTTGGATATATGTGTAGGGTAGAGGTGACTGAGATTGTTCATTCAGTGATAGACCAATGCCTTTTCCAAAACAAGTTTCAATACCTTATGCTCATTGGCTGCCAAGATAGTCTGTATTGTTCTTGTGACCCTGAAAGGATAAAGCAGTTATGAGAAAATGGACAGATGGCTAAATGAGTATATGGATGGATGGAGAGACAGCATTAGAGAAAAAATGAGCTCTAATTCTGACCCTAATCTCTTGCTAAAGAATTGCTAGAATGTACCACTACTTAAAGTGCAAAACATAACAGAAAAGGCAACATGAAAATGAACTTACTGACACAGAGTAGTAATCAGCCCTTAGGCAGGAAGTGTTTTTAGTAATATTATACAGAAAATGGCGGCTACCGCTGAGTTTCCAGGATAGAGCCACTTATGCTGAAGAGTCCTGGAGGATGACCTGGAGTAAGACACCACTAGGCAGCAATTTCTTAACACAGTTCTTTCAAACCAGTTCCCCTTTCAAGCAATCCATGTGTCATTCTAAATTTTAATACAAATAACAGACCTTATATAAAGTTCCATCTACATGATCTAAGTGATGGGAAGTGGCATGTTCAGCTTTGCCAAATGAATTTGTGTGTGTGCTTATGCATGTGTGTCCTCTCCCAAGGGGAAAAAAGCACAGTGGAGATTATTTTACATTTTATACATCTTGCACGTTTTCACATTAAACAATTATTTTTGTGCAACCTTTTCATGTGTTATGCTTTTACAACATTTTTACTATAACACAGTGGCAACTTGTATAGATCACTCAATTTCTCATAGCCGTATTTACAGTGGCTAGCAGAGGTGCTTATTTTGGAGCTCAGCTGAAGGTTATGCATCTGGTATGGCATCATGGCATTTAATTGTTATATAGTTCATTGTGTTAAGGCAGGATAACAGGGACTCTGATAACTATGTCTTCTGATAGTGGTGACCAATATAACCTAGCATAATGGCTATGATGTTAGGTTATAAAGCCGATAACCAGGTGATACTGAGATAGTCACTTAAACCCCTTTCCCCTCTGGATTTTCCATGTAAAGGGATGAATTGCTTAAGCTCATTGTGATTATTCAATCAAGAAAAGTATAGGCGACTGTGACTCTGTCTGCATGGCTGTTGATTTTCATTGTTGCCACCTTATAATTGCTTCCAGTACATGTTGCCCATTCCCCATCCGTGAGTCTGAGCTCCATATCATCAACTGCTTCCATTTCGGAAAGTAATGTATGACCTTCAGAATGGATCGTGGCTGGCTTAACATTAACTTCCTTACATGTCCTAGATGGAGTTAACATGATCATGTGATAGTAAGGAACTTACCATCAGTGTAGTTGTCCCAGCATTGATTCAACATTTTGGTGTCAGAAGGTCAGCTGCATCTGTATTTGTTTGTATATGGAGAGAGGAATGACCAGCTGAGGTCCTCCTTAACTTATCCAGTGGGAAGGACATGCACTTGTTAATAGTGCAATAATTCATGATGTTGTCTTGCAAATATGACAGATACAAGGAAAAATGAAATAAGGAGTGAGTGCGCTTACATGCATTCCACACGTGAAGTCATATACATTGAAAACATCAGTGATATTTCATGCTTGTCTTGAGGAGCCAATTTTATAATGGGTAAACCAAAAAAAAATCATCACATCTTACCTGCATTGCCACAGTCCTTAGGTGTTTCAGCACCCAAACTGTTTCATGGTGAAGGGACCAAGAGAGCATTTGATGTTAGCAGGGAGAATAATAACCAAAATTATTTTAAAAAAAGCATCCCACAGAATGTGGGAGTGGAACTTTGCCATAACACAAGGCCCTTGTAACCTCATGAATAGCCAGTTTAGGATAGCCTACATGAAGACATGGACACTGTTCCAGTATAAATAACAGTTGACATACAAATGATTAAATTCATGCAGTTATATTGTATTACATGTTCTGAAACTCATGACCATAGTCTTTAACTTACATCATAGCCTGCTGCCGTAGAGTAAAATTTTGGAATCTCCCAAAGAGAACTATGATTTCACTGCCAGAAAAAATATTTTCAAGGACTTCATCTTTTTGATAGAAATAACTTATTTTAATCTGAACTCTTACTCTGATATGGTGTGAACAAGGTTACTGTATGAAAGTAGTGGAGGGCAGAAGGCAGGTAGTAGCATAAAAGTCTGTTTTCTTAATGAAGACAACAAACATTTTCACCTGATTTGATACAAAAATTAAAACATGCTAATGCTTTTTTTCATTACTGTTTTTAGTGGCTTTGTGTGATTGACATATGTGAGAAACTACTTTAGCATAACTGGAAATGTGAGTGCCACAATGCTGAACCTTTTAATAGCAAGCATTCGCTGTTGTAAGGTTCAACATTGTGGTGCAGATTGCACTACAGTGGGGATCGGGAAATGTACCATTTCCCTCACTGTAGTGCAATCTCGGAGTTTGTATATATAAGTAGGGGGGGGGGTGCAGTGGGGCTTGCCACCCTGCAAAAAGTATTTTTCAATGTTGAGCGGATGTGAGTATTTCAGTAAAGTCGACATTTTCAACATTCGACTTTACTGAAAAGCTTAGTTCGACATTTTCTGTGTTTGGTGTTCTGATTTCCGAAAATGTTGTTCAGACATTTTAACACTCGAACACAGTGGATTTGATTATGTGATACTAAACCAATTTTAGCACCTAGATTAAAGGGGCAAAGGTACTTTTTGCCAGCAGTCTGCATACACACATGTTTTTGCTATCTCATTTTGTCTCCAGGCTAGTTCCATTGCTGTATATTTTACAGAAGTCTGGTTCTTACCTCCTCCTTCATGGCATGAGTGCCAGGATGGGGGATAGGATTGTTTAGAATTTACTTCCCGGCATGAACTGATCCAATTAGAAAAGGTGTGGCAAATTGGGGCAGATGGACATGCTATACAGCTAAGTGCACTGTATATGCTCTCATTCCCAGAAGTGAGGGCAGAGTAGAAGGGAAGGATGGAGATGTGCAGTATCCATAGGGAAGGATGGAGATGTGCAGTATCAGAAGGGAAGGATGGAGACATGCAGTATCAGAAGGGAAGGATGGAGACATGCAGTACCAGAAGGGAAGGATGGGGACATGCAGTACCAGAAGGGAAGGATGGAGACATGCAGCATCAGAAGGGAAGGATGGAGACGTGCAGCATCAGAAGGGAAGGATGGAGACGTGCAGCACCAGAAGGGAAGGATGGAGACGTGCAGCATCAGAAGGGAAGGATGGAGAAGTGCAGTATCAGAAGGGAAGGATGGAGAAGTGCAGTATCAGAAGGGAAGGATGGAGACGTGCAGTATCAGAAGGGAAGGATGGAGACGTGCAGTATCAGAAGGGAAGGATGGAGACGTGCAGTACCAGAAGGGAAGGATGGAGACATGCAGCATCAGAAGGGAAGGAGGGAGACATGCAGCACCAGAAGGGAAGGATGGAGAAGTGCAGTATCAGAAGGGAAGGATGAAGACATGCAGTATCCATAGGGAAGGATGGAGATGTGCAGTATCAGAAGGGAAGGTTGGAGACATGCAGTATCAGAAGGAAGGATGGAGACATGCAGTACCAGAAGGGAATGATGGACACATGCAGTACCAGAAGGGAAGGATGGAGACATGCAGTACCAGAAGGGAAGGATGGAGACATGCAGCATCAGAAGGGAAGGATGGAGACATGCAGCATCAGAAGGGAAGGATGGAGACATGCAGCATCAGAAGGGAAGGATGGAGACATGCAGTATCAGAAGGGAAGGATGGAGAAGTGCAGTATCAGAAGGGAAGGATGGAGAAGTGCAGTATCAGAAGGGAAGGATGGAGACATGCAGTATCAAAGGGAATGATGGACACATGCAGCACCAGAAGGGAAGGATGGAGACATGCAGTATCAGAATGAAGGATGGAGACATGCAGTATCAGAAGGGAATGATGGACACATGCAGTACCAGAAGGGAAGGATGGAGACATGCAGTACCAGAAGGGAAGGATGGAGACATGCAGCATCAGAAGGGAAGGATGGAGACATGCAGCATCAGAAGGGAAGGATGGAGACATGCAGCATCAGAAGGGAAGGATGGAGAAGTGCAGTATTAAAAGGGAAGGATGGAGAAGTGCAGTATCAGAAGGGAAGGATGGAGACATGCAGTATCAGAAGGAAGGATGGAGACATGCAGTATCAGAAGGGAATGATGGAGACATGCAGTACCAGAAGGGAAGGATGGAGACATGCAGTACCAGAAGGGAAGGATGGAGACATGCAGCATCAGAAGGGAAGGATGGAGACATGCGAAGGGAATGATGGACACATGCAGTACCAGAAGGGAAGGATGGAGACATGCAGTACCAGAAGGGAAGGATGGAGACATGCAGCATCAGAAGGGAAGGATGGAGACGTGCAGCATCAGAAGGGAAGGATGGAGACGTGCAGCATCAGAAGGGAAGGATGGAGAAGTGCAGTATCAGAAGGGAAGGATGGAGGCATGTAGTATCCTGCACGCTGCTGATGTCATGGCTTCATATTTTTTGGCCCACCAGCAGGAGCAAAGTCAAAATTACATGCAACTCATGCACCCCCTTTCTGCAAATACATTATCAGTGATCAGTGAAGCATGATCCTTGCTTGATAACATGACTGCTGTCTTCTCTTGTTGTTCTTTAATAGCCATTGCTAGCAGTCTTCTGCCCTGACATGTTCCCATTTACTTTTTCAGAGCATATACAGCATACCGCTCAACCTCTTAGCACAAGAAATATGGACAAAACCGAAAATAATGGGGGGGGGGTGCAAAGGCCAAACGTAGGAACAAATTTTAAATATTCTAATAAACATGGAAAGTTGTTGAATAAAAGGGTTTTGTGTTACCATGCATTGTCTGAAGGATATGCAATCTGAAACTCAAATGTATGTGATCATTTACTGAATTTAATCCTCACTGATTTGTCAGAAAGCACAAATTTAAAAGAAGCAGACCAAAATATGAGGAAAAAATCTGGTCATTCTGTGAAAATCTGCACAGTTGAGATGTATGAATATACAGTGGAAAAACAAATGGAGTGTTTAGTGTCCAGTTTGTTATATATGCCTTGTTTTTTTTATTCATTATTTTTTTATTAATGTATCACGTTTTGCTTATTAGTCCAGTACTCAACACAATTGTTAACCTATTTCCATGTGCAGTCTGCACAATACATGATAAGACAGTCTGAAAACTATATTACTAGGCAACACCAGCTATGAACTACTTTGGAAAAAATACATAATTAAGATATGTTCATTCATAGGTTCATAGGTAAGTACTAGGCTATCTGCCCAAGGGCATTTATAAGCCTAGCCAGAATGTGTTGGCTTTCGCCACTCCCTTAGATTAGTTCCCTACGTCACTGTCCAGCAGAGCCACTGCAGTGATCCCCGGGGTAAATTTTCTGTTTCCCATCCACCCGTCAAAGTTTCTCTTGAAGAGTATTAGTGAGGGGCTCTGCCTGATGTATATTGGAATCCTGTTCCAAAGCATGGGGAGTCCCTGGGACAGGAATATATCCCTCCAGCATGTCCTATTTATTGTTGTGGTGAGGTTTATATCTCTAGAGCATGTGGCTCTCTGGGATTTGTTTTTTTTTAGATGGAGCATGTCCATCAATTCTGGGTTGGAGATGGCCTTGTATGTCAGGCAGAGGTCACCTCTGAGTAAGCGGTATGCAACTGAGTACAGCTGGAGTTTCTTGAGTCGGGCATCTGTTTGAGGCCAGTAATCCTCTTGGTGAGGTACTTTTGTGGTCTTTCCAGCTGTTGCAGGTGTCTTGTAAGGTACATCCCAAATGGAGCATTGTATTCTATGATGGGTCTAATGAGTGATGAGTAGAGAGGCACAATAACCTCTTTTGTTCTAGATGTGAACCCTTTTGTGATTAGGTGGGCCACGTAGAAGGATTTTCTAACCACCTTGGCAATATGATTATCAAAGGAGAGATTACTATCTACTTGGGTCCCCAGATCCCTTATTACATTTTCTGTATTTAGGGGACTACCACCTATATAGTAGTTTGTGGGTACTTTGTTTTTTCCAAAGGGGATGACTATGCACTTTTTGGCATTTAGCTTGAGGCCATGATTTTGACACCAGGTATCCGTCTCAGTGAGACCCATCTAGAGGGTGTCTGTATCAGCTGGAGAATCAGTTATGGCCCCTAGTTTGCAGTCGTCTGCAAACTTGGTCAGCCATAGTCCTCCTATGCTTGCCTGTACCTCTGAGAAGTATATACCGAACAGGAGGGATCCTAGGACTGATCCCTGGAGGATGCCACTTGTAACCGGTTTAGAGTTGGACGTCAGCCTGCAACTCTCACCATGTGGGTTCTATCCATGAGCCAGTTGGCAACCCATCTCATGATGTAGGGGTTTATGTTTAAGCTGGTGAGCTTGTCTATAATACTAGAAGGGGGAATGGTGTCAAAAGCCTTTGCGAGGTCTAGGTAGGTGGTGTGGACCTCCTTTCCCTCGTCTAATGCCTTGGCAACTGTCTCAAAGAAGTCCACCAGGTTTAGGAGGCATGATCTGCCCTTAAGAAAGCCAAACTGGGTAGGGTCCAAGGTTTGGAGGTTCCCAATGTCTCTGTTAATGAGTTCCATGATGATGCATTCCATAGCCTTGCAGACCAAGCTAGTCAGGGTTATAGGGCGATAGTTCCTGGGGTCCGTTGTGGCTCCACCTTTGTGGAGAGGGATAACTGTTGCTGTGTGCCACTCTGTGAGTACGTAGCCTGTAGAGAGGCTGAGTTTGAACAGTGTGTTTAGGTAAGGGGTTAGTTCATTTTGAAGCTCTTGTAAGACACAGCCTGGGACACCGTCCGGTCCCATTGAAGCTGTGTTTTTGGCTTTGGACAGGGCTGTTTTAACCTGTGTGTTGGTGATTGACGGGGCCCTACATTCTTCTGGTATGGTTATGGGCCGTTTAGGGGGTGAGAGGGGGTGAAGTTTGCACTAAACCTGTCTGCCAGATTGTTGGCAATATCAGTCGGTTCAGAGCAGATCTGAGAGTTTCCACTCAGGTTCTTGACATAGCTAAATAACGCTTTGTGGTTATCTTTGGAGTCATTGGCAATTTTTCTTTCGAAACTAGCCTTGGATGATTTAATGTGGGATCGTAGTTTCTTGCTGATACTGATCAGGGATGTCTTTCCTTCTTGGGATTTTACTCTTTTCTGTACTAGTTTCCTCCATCTGTTGTATAGCTTGTTTATGGCAGGGGTCCACCAGACTGGTTTCCTTTTCTTGGAGGAGTGAGTCTTGATTTTACTTGGGATAGCACGATCCGTGCATTCCTGCAGATGCTCATAGAGTGCCTTTGTAATGGTTTCAGCAGCTTGGACAGCATTGTCCTTTAGCATGGGGTCTGTGAACCTTTCCACCTCGGTCTTAAGTAACGTGAAGTTTGCTTTTGAAAAGTTTTTCATGGTGGTTTCCTTGATTGGGGGTGGGGGCGGAATGTGGATATCCAGAGTGATTAGTCTATGGTCTGATCTAACCAGTGAGGGGTTGACCTCCGGTGAGGAACACCGGTCGCCCATGTTGGTGATGACCAGGTCCAATATGTTGTTCCCTCTGGTGGGGATGTTGACCAGTTGATCCAGGGCATTCAAGTTTATAAATTCTAGGAAGCATTGGGCAAGGGAGTTAGTACTTGAGTAGTTCTCCCAGTTTATGTTTGGGTAATTGAAATCACCCAGTATTAGGGTGTTTGATAGGACCTTCGTATTTCCCAGTGTCTCTAGAAATGCGGAATGGGGGTCCTGGGCCATGGTGGGTGATCTGTAGCAAGCTACAATTTGGATTGCAGTTTTGCCCATTGTTAGTTACACATGGATGATCTCTGATGCATTGTGCTGCGCCACTAACCTGGAGGTGTGGGTATCCTTGATGAATATGGATACACCCCCTCCTTTTGTGTTTCGGTCCTGGTTCTGTGGCCAAAAGGTATGGTATGAGGCCTAAGTAGTGCTGAGGTGCTCTCAGAAGCCTTAAACCAGGTTTCTGTTACTGCACAGATGTCGATGTTCTCCATACTGAGGAGTGCCTCGAGTGCATGCATTTTGAGGTTTAGACTTCTGGCATTGAGTAATATCACCCTCAGTTTTTGGTTACTTGTGCTATTTATGGTGGTGGGTTTGTCTTTTGAGCCTTGCCTAAAAAAGGCACTATGGGGGTGGCAAGAGCCTTGGCCAGTATTCGAAATCCTAAGGGTAACAGGTGCAAGCCATCTCTTGCGAAGCAATGTGGCTTGTCGAGCATGTCATCCCAGGTGGACAGATACTGGATCCCCTTTGAATGACACCAGAAACTTAGCCAATTGTTGAAATTGATCATTTTTTCTTTATACTTGCGTAACAAAGCACAATTATGTACATCTGTAGTATAATTCAACAAATTGTATATTTTGTTTAAGGAAAAAAAAACATTTTGCATAATATTCTTCTTAAAAAGAATGTAATGCCATCACAAAACCATGATTGCAGAATATATTTTGGCTGTGAGCTGTGTAGAGGCTCTGGGAAACAAGGAGGGTTGCTGTATTAGGCAATGGAAATACGTTTCAAGTGGTATTCCTCTAAGAGATTTTAGTTTGCAGCATTGTACTTGCTCATTCATACTAAGATGCATGTGACAGCATTGAATTAGGGATGCATGGATGCAGTGACACTTGAGCATCATTCTCTACTGTTCTTGTTCTAAAATTGTCCTTGGGGGCACCAGATATCCAAAGGTCTGTAAACCTCTGGTTTGAAGACACCAAGTGATGCTCATTTCCAAATTCAAGTCACTCATATCACATGCAGAATTTCCACTGCTCTGCTGATGTTTCGCATTTTAATATTATCATCCCAGAAATATATATTTGATTACATTATTTATTATTTTTTCCAGATTTATTGTAGCTGAGAATTTCCCTTTCCAACTCACTGAAGTCTGGTTGTCCCAGTTGTAACAATGTACTTTTGACCTTGGTATTATAACACATTAAAAGACTTGTCTGTATATTAATATGTATATGCATTCAGTTTTTTTTAAAGAGAGGAATGCAGATACACAGAGCAGCCTTCATTGGATGTTGTACAGTCTGCAAAGATAACAGGATTCCTTACTGCATAGGACAGATAAAGGGTGAGAGTTATGCAGGGTAGCATATATAGGACAGATAAAGGTGAGCATTATGGAGGTCATCATGCATAGGATGGATAAAGGGTGATTCTTACGCAGGAAGACGTATAGGACAGATAAAGGGTAAATGTTATTCAGGGTAATATGCATAGGACATATAAAGGGCAAGTCTTATGCAGAGTAACATGCAATGGAACAGATAAAGGGTGTGTCTTATGCAAGCTAACATGTATAATATAGCTAAAAGGTGATTCTTATGCAGGTTACCATGCACAGGACAGGTAAAGGGTGAGTCACCTGTGGGGTAATACGCCCACAACCTGATAGAAGGGGTAAGTCTCATGCAAGATAGCATGTATAGTGCAGAGATAAAGCATGATTCTAATGCAGGGTAAAATGCAGAAGACAGATAAAAGGGGAGTGTTATGCAGCATAACATGTGTAGTATAGATAAAGAGTGATTCCAATGCAGGATAACATGCAAAGTGTAGATAAAGGGTGATTCCGATGCAGGATAACATGCAAAGTGTAGATAAAGGGGGAGTGTCATGCACAAAAAATCAAAAGAAAAACGAGTTGAATGGTAGGAGAAAGCTGAAATAAGCAAATATGAATAACGTAATGCTAAAGCAACTAAAAACTTTAATATGGTAAGCGCTTTCAGTGGTAAAAATATTCCACCTTCTTCAGACCCAGAACAACATAAAACTGATGCTTATATGGCTTGTAGTTAATTATCAATTAGTCATTCAATCAACCAATAAAAATAAAACCAGATAAAAGTACAATATTTAAACAGTATGAAACCTGCTCTAAAATGTTACAGTGTTAAGTACATAATACTCAATTTATAAATAACATTAAATATATATGTATAACGTGTAAATGTTATACTAAAAAATCAAATTTTAAAAAGCTACTAGGGCAAAACTGAAAATGTATGATATGTGATAATGACATAAATTTACTGTAAGAACTAAGATATTTAGCTAAATATAGATGCATAAAAAATATATAGTAATATGTAAAAAATAAATAATTAATTGCATGCTGGTTAAAGACTAAAATCTGATCATAATAATACTGAATATATGACCAAAAACAATATATAAAACTGTGTAAATGTTACTATGTTTCAAACTTAATCAACAAAAAGGTACAGTATCAAATTTGAAATCTTTTATGCAAAATTAATATGTTATCTATTTAAAGCTTTTAATTTTAACACGCTTTTAATAGACGGCAATTCATTTAAACCAGGGAAAATGTATGCAGCCGTTTTGATTTGCCAATACAACTCATTTTGTTCTAATAAAAGTTGCCAAGGCCCCCCTCTCGGGTCTAAAAGTGTTTGGTGTACAACCAAAAATAATTTTACAATTTCCAACACATGACTTTTTATTTTTGGACAAAATGAGTTGTATTGGCAAATCAAAACGGCTGCATACATTTTCTCTGGTTTAAATGAATTTGTGTCTATTAAAAGCGTGTTAAAATTAAAAGCTTTAAATAGATAACATATTAATTTTGCATAAAAGATTTCGAATTTGATACTGTACCTTTTTGTTGATTAAGTTTGAAACATAGTAACATTTACACAGTTTTATATATTGTTTTTGGTCATATATTCAGTATTATTATGATCAGATTTTAGTCTTTAACCAGCATGCAATTAATTATTTATTTTTTACATATTACTATATATTTTTTATGCGTCTATATTTAGCTAAATATCTTAGTTCTTACAGTAAATTTGTCATTATCACATATTATACATTTTCAGTTTTGCCCTAGTAGCTTTTTAAAATGTGATTTTTTAGTATAACATTTACACATGTTATACATATATATTTAATGTTATTTATAAATTGAGTATTATGTACTTAACATTGTAACATTTTAGAGCAGGTTTCATACTGTTTAAATATTGTACTTTTATCTGGTTTTATTTTTATTGGTTGATTGAATGACTAACTGATAATTAACTACAAGCTATATAAGCATCAGTTTTATGTTGTTCTGGGTCTGAAGAAGGTGGAATATTTTTACCACTGAAAGCGCTTACCATATTAAAGTTTTTAGTTGCTTTAGCATTACGTTATTCGCATTTCCTTATTTCAGCTTTCTCCTACCATTCAACTAATTTTTCTTTTGATTTTTAGTAGTTTTTCGGTTTTCTTGGTTTTTTGTTGGAGTGTCATGCACAGTAACATACATAAGAGAGATAAAGGATGAGTTTTATGCAAGGTAACATGCATAGCACAGGTAGAGGGTGAGTCTTCTGCAAGGTAACATGCATAAGACAAATAAAGGTAAGTATTATGCAGGGTAACTTGTAGGAAAGATAAAGGGTGAATGCTATGCAGGGTAACATGCAACAGGACAGGCAAAGGGTGAGTTTCATTCAAGATAATATGTATCCTGCAGGGCCTGCTTCTTCTCAGAAGTCAAGGCTAATATCAAAGGCCTTTGGCACACCAAGTTTGCAGATGACTAAATTGGGAACTATCATGGCAAGAAATACATTAAAATTCCCTTTGGTAAATTGTCCAGCCAAGTTAATTACTCCATTTTTAATTTCTCCAAATCTTTTGAGTTTCTAATACCATGATGGGAATGGACCCCATTCCTAAGTCAAAGTATGATTAAAGTTCATTAAATTAGTATTATTTCAATCTTTGATGTCAGCCAGAAGTGCTCTTCACAGCACCCATAGTGTGCCTAGTAATTACTCCTCCTGCAATTCGTACAGAGTTACCTGTATTGGTAACATAACTAAATACAATTGCAGATTCTTTTTCATAAGGCCCATTGTGCATTGTTCCTATTACTATTGGAACTATTTAGGTGTCTTTCTTCCACATTGCACTCATTTCTGCCTGCAAATCCTGATATCTTATGACTTTGTGTCTCCCTGTACGAATGACACTGTAGTCACTGGGTGTGGCAATTTCAGTGATCAATGCTACTTTTGTCTTCTTGTCATGGACAAATATAGCTGGTTTTCTCTCAGTTATCTTTTGAACTGTCGGTAATGGGTGATCCCATGTGATGTGGTCTTCATCATTTTCTATGATGCTTTGTGGCTCATGTTTCCAGTGTTTTTCAGCTACTTCAGTATATTATAATGTTTGCACAATCCCCAGTGCAACAGTCTTGCCACATTATTATGTCTTTCAGCATACAGTCCTTCTGCCATTAGTATGTCACAACCAGCAACAAGATGTTCAACGGTTTCCAGTTCTGTTTTACAAAACCAACATTCGTCTGTTTCTCCCACATGTTCAATGGACTTTGTAAACCAATGTGTACGTAGCCCACTGTCTTGGGCCGCCAATGTTAACCTTTCATCTTTTTGTTTGAATTCACCTCTCCTTAACCATAACTGCATTTGATCCTGATCAACATGAGGTTGTTCCAGGAGTTTTCTATACTTGCAACTATATTTATGCATTTTCCACATTTCTTGCCTTCTCATCTGATCCTTCACCTTATATTCTTTCTTTTGTTTTTTTTGGCACGTTCAGTTGCTGCCTGATTTTTATCTACTTCTGGTTTGATTTCCATTCCTGCTTGACGCCGATATGCTTGTGCTAGACTAAGAAGGAAAGCCATCTTAGATTTATTCTCATCATGTTACAAAACTCCATAAATTAAACATACGAAACGATCCAGTAGTTAGGGATCTGGGAACATATGCAGACAGTAATCTGGCCCTTGACCATCACGCAGCAAAGATAGTAAGAAAATCTTTCTATGCCACCCAACTTATGGGTGAAGGTATAGCATCCAAGCCCAATGAAGGTATAGTAGCACTCTACACAGCCCGCATCAGACCCATCATTGAGTATAATACGCCACATGCACCTAACCAGATACTTGCAAAAGTTGGAATTCTCAGAAAGGTTCCTCACCAAGAGAATACTCTATCCTTCATGGACTGCCTAAAGGTCCTATCTCTGTACTCAGTATCCTACAGGTTGCTGAGAGGAGATCCATGCCTGGCTTATAAGGCATCCTGAGATTTAGCCCTGATGGATCTTTTGCACATCCAGAAAACAAACAGCACTGGAAACAAGGATTTGAACTTCACTCGTGACATAAATTGAACATGCTGGAGGGACAGATATGTGAGTCAAAGGATCCCTGTGTTATGGAATAAGCTCTCCATCCATGTGAAGCAGAGTTCATCCCTGAAGCTATTCAAACTACTCTACCTTCTCCAATTAACATACCCACCACCACAAATTCCTTAACTACCTCCTTACTAACATAACCCCCTCCTAATAGATGCCCAAGGTACTCTGGGAATAATTGGGTTGGAGTGCATGGCTAGGCTTATAAAGTCCCTAATGGGCATTAGCCTAGTAACAACCTATGAACCTATATATTGGTCAACATGCATATGACATATAAAAGATGACTCTTATGCAGGGTAGCATGCATAGGGCATATAAAAGGTGAGTGCTATGCATGCTACCTTGCATAAGAGTCACCTTTTATCTGTCATATGCATGTTGACCAATATGCATATGACAGATAAAAGGTGATTCTTATGTAGGGTAGCATGCATAGGGTATATAAAGGGTGAGTGCTATGCACTGTAACATACATAAGACAAATAAAGGGTGCGTATCCTGCAGGTTAGCAAGCATAGGACATATAAAAGTGAGTATTATGCAGGGTACATGCATAGTACAGATAAAGGAGGAGTGTTATGCAGGGTAACATATATAGTACAGATAAACTGTGATTCATATATTGGGTAGCATACATAGGACAATTAAATTGTGAGTATTATAAGGGTAACAAGTATAGGGCAAATAAAAAGTAAATATTATGCAGGGTCACATGTACAGGTCCAGATAAAGGGTGAGTGTTATGCAGTGTAACATGTATAGGACAGATACAGGATAAATGTTATGCAGGGTAGCATGCACAGGACAGATAAAAGAAGAGTGTTATGCAGGGTTACATGCATAAGAACAGACAAAGGGTGAGTCTCATGCAGGGTAACATGTATAGTGCAGATAAATAAAAGATGACTCTTATGCAGGTTAATATGCAAAGTGCAGATAAAGGGACATTATACTACAGAAATAAAGTGTGATTCTAATGCATGTATGGTAATATACAAGGGACATATAAAGGGTGAGTGTTATGCAGCGTAATATACATTGGACCAATAAAGAGTGAATTTTATGCAGGGCAATATGCATATGACATATAAAGAGTGAATGTTATGCAGGGTAAAGAGCATAGGACCAGACAAAGGGTGCATAGTAACATGCATAGGACAAATAGAGAGTGAATGTTATGCAGGGTAAAGTGCATATAACCAGCTAAAGAGTGAATGTTATGCAAGGTGACATGTTTAGGACAGACAAAGTGTAAATGTTATACAGGGTAACATGCATAGGACAGATAAACAGTGAATGTGGTGCAGGGCAAGGTACATAGGACCAGATAAAGGGTGAAGGCTATGGAGAATAAAATGTATAGGACAGATAAAGAGTGAGTATTATGTAGGATAACATGCATTGGACAGTTAAAGGATGAGTCTCAAGCAGGGTATTTGCACAGGACAGATAAAGGCAGAGTATTATGCAGGGTAACATGCATAATTCAGGTAAAGGGTGCATCGTGCATCTCATGCAGGGTAGTATGTATAGGGCAGGTAAAAGGTGAGTCTGATGGAGGGTACAAATAGGTAAGATATTGATTAAGCAGCACTGCTAGGTTATTGTATTAGTTTTCGTTTTTAATCAGGTAGGTATACTGGACAACAAATTTCCTGTTTACATACATCACTAATGACAGAACAAGGGACAATTTACCTTACACAGAATAAGATAAGTAATGAGTCAGTGAAATGCAAATATCACTAAGTACTAACACAAACGATGTGTCCTATGCACTCCTCAGCCTGGTAAAAACAAGCCACCATCATCCCTCTGCACAAAGATGGAGCAACCGCTGATCTAGGCAATTATAGGCCCATCAGCCTAACTAGCCTGATTTGCAAGGTCATGGAACGCATTATCATGGGCCACATTACCAAGGACATCGGCAACGTCCAAACACTTGATCCCACACAGTTTAGTTTTGTGAAGGAGAGAGTATGCCTGTTAAATCTGGTAGATTTCTTTGAGTCAGTCACCAAAGCCATGGACGAGGGGAAGATGGTGCATGCCTCCTACCTTGACCTTGCCAAGCCCTTTGACACTATTCCTCACTCGGGCATAATAGATAAATTATCCCAGCTTGGCATAAATCCGTATATGACCAGATGGGTAGCTAAATGACTCACTGATAGAACTCACTCAGTCAAAATAGGGGAAGCAACCTCAAGTAGTAGATCCATAACAAGTGGCATACCCCAGGGATCGGTCTTGGGGCCCCTGCTGTTTGGGATATACTTCTCTGAGGTGCAAGCCAAAACCAGAGGTCTATGGTTGACCAAGTTTGCAGATGACTGCAAGCTGGGTGCTGTCATTAACTCCCGTAGTGATGTAGATATACTACAAGAGGGTATCATCCAGACAAATGACTGGTGCCAGAAACACGGCCTCAAACTAAATGCCATAAAATCATCATTATCCCCTTTGGGGAGAGTGATGTCTCCACAAATTATCACATTAATAACAATGCCCTAAGTATGCAAGTAGTTCTGAGGGACCTGGGCTGCCAAGTTGACAGGAATCTAACTTTTGACCACCATGTTGCCTCCATTGTATGGAGAGCTTTCTACATGGCTCACCTCATTAGTAAGGTATTTCTTGCGGGAGCAAGGAAGTCATAACTTCCCTGTATTCCTCCCTTATCAAGCCCATCATTGAGTATAACGCCACTTTTGGCATGTACCTCGTGAAGCACATGCAGCTACTGGAGAGACCACAGAGGTTCCTGACCAGGAGAATCCAGGGCTTCAAAAATCTATCCTACATGGATAGGCTAAAAGCCTTGTTCCTCTACTCTGTCTTCTACAGACTCTTCAGAGGTGACCTATGGCTGGCATACAGAGCAATCTGTGACCCCACCATGATGAAATTGCTGCATATCCACAAGCCAAACTCCACTCGTGTCACTCGCATGCAAAACCTCAACTTAGTCTGCAACATCAATAGGACTTGCTGACGGGACAGATTTGTCTGCCGTAGATTCCCCATCTGTGGAATAGACTCCCTCTCCATGCCAAGCAGTGTACTTCATTATCCCTTTCTAGAGGAACCTGGATGACTGCATGGGAAATAGAAAATACTCCCCTGGGATTCCACCTGTATCCCTGCTGGACAGAGGCATCGGGTGGTGACTTGTGGGAACATGGGCTAATTTATTGACTAGGCTTATAAAGGCCTCAGGGCCAGTAGCCTAGTAACTTGCTATGATCCTATGATCCTGTGCAGATGTTATTTAAGAAAACATATTTAACATATAGCACATTAACTAGGGATTAAATCAGAGTATTAAACACAGGTAAATTAATGGGCAGACTTGGAAAGGGGGTTTGTAAATGTCCGCTGTTAGGGTGTAAGGTTTTACTTTCTTTAAAATTTTCAGTTATTTTATTAAATATTTTTCATATACAGAGGTTCTCTCCAGGACTTGTTCTAGGCTAATAACTTTTAAGATTTAATACAGGAATTTTAGCAGTTCTGTCAGAATACTAAAATATTGTACAGGCACCTTCACAATGAGTGAATTATGGCAGTAAGTAAAAAAAAAAAGCAAACATTTACAAATATTTAAATAGTAAATTAAATATAAAATACAAAAGATGAAAATTTTGTATTAATAGTAGAGTCATTCATTTAAAATGATTATTTACAAACAGGGTTCTTTTATTCACTTTAATGATTAGTTGCCTGAAAACAAACAAGGAGCATAAACTGAAATTACCTTTTTAAGGAAACAGTAGATCTGAGAGAAAGTGTGAAGTCTTTTTACACTAACATGAAGAACAGGCATTCGGGGACAGATGGCCATTTTTGTTCACCTCAGCAGGTACTTAACTATCAGTGAACCATGCTTCACTCTGTCGTGATGTCACACATCTCTGCTGCTACTCATGCCACAGTAATTTAATAAGCATGAGACAGTGTCACAGTAACAGAAATGCTTTAATTAAGTAATAATGTCTGAAAAGGTGGGCATTGCAGGGAATTATACAATGATGTCTCGTTGTTATTCAAAAACGAGCGCGCTGACTTGACAGCCCTGTCAGAGTGCTCGTTGTAAATCAAGCATATACTAATAGAAAAAAGTCTGGCCTCTAAACTAACATTGAGCGGCCAGAAATTTTTCTGTTGATAATATGCTAGGGAGGCATACCTATCAACTGTCCAGGTTTTCGCAGAATGTTCAGATTTTTGTCTCGTATTTTTAGTCTGTTCCTCATAAAATTTGTGGTTTTCTGACAAATCTCTGAGGAGTGAAGTCACTAAATAACGACACGTATTTGAATTTTAGACTTCATATCCTTCAGACAATGCATGCTAAGACAAATCATGTTATTCTAGCAGCTTTCTAAGTTTATAAGAGAAACATTTACAATCTGTCCATATTTTGGAGCCTTTGCTCCCTATTATGTAAGGCTTTGTCCACATTTCCTGCACTAAGAAGTTGAGAGATATCTAAGAAGGGCAGAACAAAGACAAGAAAAATCAGATATGTTCTACAAAATTAAAGAAACGCACCTCATTTTCCTTGTATTTATCTGATGTATCGGCAGACTCTCATACCTCTGAGCTTTCCGATTTTTATCGTAAAAAAAAAAAAAAAAATCAGTGGCGATTCTCTTTTCTCCATTGCTTATATTGAACAGCACTGATATAATGGGAATGTAAGTCACATATGCACATGCAGTACATCAAGAAATGCAGAAGAACAGGAAACAACCTGAAGGAACCCTACGGCATCGTTATACAAAGACATTATTTAAAAAGGTGATCAATTTTTTTCTCAAAAAATGTCATTGTATAATAGCACTAATCCACTTGTGTGTGGGTGTATGAGGATTTACTCACCATTGGCTTTGTTTAATCACTTGGGCTTTGCCCTTGTGATCTGACCACGTCAACAGTGGGTAAATCCTCATATACCCACACCCACTCATCCTTTATTGCTTAAATAATGGATTACACAGTGATAGCGGGCCTTCCCATCCCTGGAAATTCTATTACTTCTTGTAATACTCACTCTGAAGAGTATCACTGCACTTAGAAACATAAGCAAAATTATATATATATATATATATATATATATATATATAAAAAATGATGGGTTCCTCCAAGTTGATCAGTGAGTTATGTGCCCGATAGCTCATCGTAACTGTGCCTTTTGGTTAACAGATGCCACTACAGATTCCAATCAGCAGGGTGTTTCCATTATTAATTTTTTGGTTTATACAGTCACATCAAAAGCTGATGTTCTTTGTCTTTATTTAAGCATATTCAAAGCAGGCTTTAAATAGAACATTAAAGGAAACGGGCAGAAGAAATCCAGCTTTTGTCTGATGAGTGACTTAGTGTGTGTTTTCTGAAGGACAGATTGTAAATGTCACTTTGTTTTCACCAGTACTTAGTACCAGCTTTAGAATTTTACAGTATTTCTTTGAGAAAACAGAAAATAGTAGCATCGGACATGGATTCTATAAAGCTAGGTAATTCCTTAATTAACAGCCTGAATTTATTTGAAACAAGTTGGTTGGTAGAAATAAGATAAGACTGTATTAAATTCTATTAGTCGCTATTTGCAGTGAACAGTACTAGGCATAATGTGTGCAACTCCACAGATAGCTGTCATACCAGCAGTATTGAGGTTCATCCAGAAGAAATATGAAAAAGACAAACACTTCAGTCAAATTATTATGCCCAGGGATGCACACAGACATATTTTGTACAAATGCCTAACCTAATACTTGCAACCATACCTCTCAACTGTCCAGGTTTTTTCAGAATGTCAGGATTTTTGCCTCATATTTTTGGGCTGTTCCTCATAAAATGGGTAGTTTTCTGGAAAATCAGTGAGTATTGAATGCACTAAATTATGACAAACATTTGAGTTCAGACTTCATGTCCATCAGAAAATGTACAGTATCACAAAACCTTTTATTCTAGAAACTTTCTAAGTTTATAAGAGCAATATTTAACATCTGTCCATGTTTTTGGGCCTTTGAACCCCCATTATTTTTAGCTTTGTCCAGATTTTGTGTGCTAATAGGTTAAGAAGTATGTCTGCAGCATAGACTTCTGCATAACCGCTCATGAATAGGCATGGATATTTAAGCATCTTCATTGCTATATACGGTAGCTGAAATAGTTAATACATCTGTATGGGCAATATTTTGGAAAGTCATAAACATTTTCTAACCGTGGGGTACATTGAGGTAAGGACTATAAGGCTGTGAGTACAACATTTAATTTTCTGGCTTCACTCCTGGTTGTGAAAGTAGATTTTGAAGGGTAACTATATATTGTGATGTGATCACTAGGTCACTAGGAAATTAGGCGTGTAAACCAGCTATAACAAACACAGTCTTATTATGTTAATACAGACAAGAGACTGATGCAGAGTATATTGTGCTTGAAGCATCAGGTAACCAGATAATCAGTTACAGATGCTAGAAGCAGTAGTAGAGAAGTACATTTCATTTAAAGGGTTATTATAAAGCATGTCAGTATGGGTTGTTGGTACTGAATGAGGTTATATTATGTGCCTAAGGCTGGTAGTGAAATAATGGATGGGAAAAGCATATTGTTCATTTGTTGTTGACTAGAAGAAGGGTGGTCTTTTCTTGGCCCTTAGGAGAGAGCATACAAATATCAGTCCGGTATGTGACATATCACTGATATCCCTTCTGTGCAGTTAGAATTGTACTGTTGCTCTGCACAAAGACTGTACAGAGCTAAATGACAAAATACATAGCTTTATTTCCACATCATGTTTTAGTCCAGTTCAGATTTTTATGGTGTAGTCAATTTGTTGGACACAATACTGTGTTTTAGTTAGATAGTATAACCTTTTTAACTGTTTTATAGGATCATAGGAAGTTACTAGGCTATTGGCCCTGAGGCTGTTACAAGTCTAGCAAAGAATTTAGTCCATGTTCTGACAAGTCAGCATCTAATGCCCCTGTCCAGCAGGGACACAGGTGGAATCCCAGGGGTGTATTTTCTGTTCCCCATCCAGTTATCCAGGTTATGCTTAAAAAGGGTTAATGAGGTACACTGCTTGACATGGACAGGGAGGGAGTCTATTCCACAGAAGAGGGAGTCTGTGGGATGCAAATCTGTCCCACAAACAAGCCCTATTAATGTCAGAGACCAGATTGAGGTTGCGCATGTGGGTTACTCGAGTGGAGCTTGACTTGGGGATATGCAGCAGTCCCATCAAGGCACGGTCTGAGATTGCTTTGTATGCCAGACAGAGGTCACCTCTGAGAGTCTGTATGAGACTGAGTAGAAGAACAGGGCTTTTAGCCTATCTGTGTAGATGTTTGAGACCTTGGATTCTCTTGGTGAGAAATCCTCTGTGGTCGCTCCAGCTGCTGCACGTGCTATGTGAGGTACATGCAAAAAGGGGCATTGTACTCAATAATGGGTCTTATATGGGAAGAATACAGGGATGTTATGTCTTCCTTGTCCCTGGATAAAATACCTCTACTAATGAGGTGGTCCATGTAGAAAGCTTTCCATACAGTGGAGGCAATATGGTGATCAAAAGTCAGTTTGCTATCAACCTGGGTGCCCAAGTCCCTTACAACTGATTGCATGCTTAGGACCTTGTTATTAATCTGATAATATGTGGGGATGATGATGCATTTTTTGGCATTCAGTCTGAGGCCACATTTTTGGTACCAGTTATTTGTTTGGGTGAGACCCTCTTGGAGGATATCCACATCACTAGCAGAATTGATGATAGCACCCAGCTTGCAGTCACCTGTAAACTTAGTCAGCCATAGCCCACTGGTTTTGGCCTGCACCTCAGAAAAGTATATCCCAAATAACAGAGGCCCCAAGACCAATCCCTGGGGTACACCACTCGTTATGGGTCTACCACTTGAGGTGGCTTCCCCTATTTTGACTAGGTGGGTTCTATCAGTGAGCCAATTTGTTACCCATTTGGTAACATGCGGATTGATGCCTAGCTGAGAGAGTTTATCTCTTATACCCAAGTGGGGAATAGTATCAAAGGTTTTGCCAGGTCAATGTAGGCAGTGTGCACCATCTTCCCCATGTCCATGATTTTGGTGACTGTCTCAAAGAAGTCAACCAAATTTAGCAGGCATGACCTCTGCCTGACAAAACCAAACTGTGTGGGATCGAGTGTTTGGAGGTTGCCAATGTCCTTGTTAATGAGATCCATGATAATCCGTTCCATGGCCTTGCAGATCAGGCTAGTTAGGATGATGAGTCTACAATTTCCTGGATCAGTGGATGCTCCACATTTGCACAAAGGGGTGACAGTGGCTGTCTTGCACTTGGCTGGGATGAAGCTGGTACTCAGGCTTTGGTTGACTAGGGTGCCTAATGGTGCTACAAGTTCCTGCCTGAGTTCATGTAGGATGCAGCCTGGGATGTTATCGGGTCCCATGGATGCTGTATTTTTTTCCCTTTGAGAGGGCAGTGATGACTTGCTCCCTAGAGATAAGGGGAGGGGGCAGGTGCTGGGGATGTCCTGATTTACTGATGGGGGGGACAGAGTGGTGAAGTTTTTGCTGAACCTGTCTGCAAGCAGGTTGGCTACATCTGTGGCATTTGTCTATGTGGTGTCCTTGACCACCAGTTCTGAGCAGATCTGAGTGCTTCCTTTGAGAGTGTGGATATATGTGAAGAAGGTCTTGTGATTGTCTTTAGTAGATGTGGCCAGTTTGGACTCAAAATTTGCTTTGGAGGATTTCACTAGTGCTCTTATTTGCTCATTCAGGCTAAGGAGAGATTGCTTCCAGTTAGGCACCTGCTCCTTCTTGGTCCTGAACAGCATTTTTTTTAACTTTTATTATAGAGTTTATTTATTGTAGATGTCCACCAGACAAGTTTACTCTTCTTTAAGAAGGATAATTTTTTTTCTCTCAGGTATTCCTGATTCTATGCAGCTAAATAAATGCTCGTATAGTACTTTGATGTAGGTTTGGACATATGTGCCAGTTCCTATGGAGGGGGAGGGGGTTGTGAAGCTGTTTATATCTTACCTCAGCAGATTGTAATCAGCTTTGGAGAAGTTTTTTTGTTTGACCCTAGCTATGGGGGGGGGGGTGGGGGTCAGGGCGAGACTTTGAAAGTGACTGCTTTGTGGTCATATCTTACCAGGGAGGATGACACTGTAGGGATGCTGCAGTGGTTGCTCATGTTGGTTAATACCAAGTCCAAGATATTATCACCTCTTGCAGGGGTGTCGACCAGCTGGTCCAAGGCATTTGCATTGATGAAATGCAGGAATCTCTGGGCATTTGGGTTGTAGCATGAGTAGTTCTTCAAGTCTGTGGTTGGATAGTTAAAGTCGGCCAGGATCAGGATAAACGGTTGA